>NC_056732.1:1047443906-1047743906 GCF_019279795.1 Protopterus annectens
CGAGTAATGACTTACTCGAAAAACATTGTCAAAATTTACGTTAGCGAACGATAACAGGAATTAATCAAAAAAATGTCAACAATTCAAATTCAAACTGTTGACATTTTTTCAAACTTACCTTAACATTCGGTGCCATTCAAATTACGTTTTGCATGGGGGCAACCCACCCAGTATCCCCCATGTGGGGGGCATTGCCCCCCACTAATTATGTATACTAACTCCGAGGACGCACTACAGTGAAGGAATGGGTACATGTCCCAATCCTCACTGTAGTGCGATCTCCACTCAGAATGCCGAACTCACAAAAGTGCGAATGCACACTGGCATTTGCTGTTTTGTGTCTTTGGCAACTTTTGGTTCGCTAATACGAACCATTGAAAACATCCATTCACACATCTGCTGTCGCAAATATGCAGCTCAACAATATGATGGTAAACCTCTATATATATATATATATATATATATATATATATATATATATTTAAAAATATCAACACACATGTACTTATATATAGATATAGATATGGGTCTACTTCAAAGGACTGAAATTTCACAACATTGAACCTCTGATGATTGAAGACCAGATGATTGAAGTTGTAAAACATCAAACATAAAAACTTATTTCCCGTTTTTGCAGGGGAGGCAAGCCCCACTGCACCCCCTACACCCCCTGCTACCTAAATATGCCAACTCTGAGATCACACTACAGTGAAGAGAATGGTAAATTTCTCGTTCTGCACTCTACAGCTAAGTACTAAGTATTATTTACTTAACTGGAGCTTGGGGAGTCAGCCTACACTTAGGACATCAGTACTCCCAAACTCATTTGACTTCTTTGCTTGTGCAATCCTCTACTTCATCCACCCTAGTGGTACTTCTTGGGATTCATTTCAGTCATGATCCTATCAAAAAGTGTCTTCTGTAATAGATATATCAGTTATACAGTATTAGTTGATCTATGATCTATGAGAGGACCACCTTGTTAGGTCAAGAATAACCTCCCTCAATCTACCAGTAGATGAGTGATCTTCCATGAGCTACTGCTGGAGTTCTCTGTAATTCAGACATGTTATTTTATGTTACTTATTTATAAAGTAGCATTAAATCTCCACTATTGCATAATTTGCAGAAAGTTACTCACAGATGACATTGATGCACACTGGCGAGTTCCTGAGCTATGCACTCCTGCGAAACCAGCAAATGAGGGATTTTACAAGACTAAACATAACAATTTATAAACAAGACCCTATTAAAGAGCTATCGTTGTAGATCAAATGATATGTTAAGAACTTATTAGGTACCACTGACATTATGCAAATAAGTGAATTTATAAAAAATACTGCTAATTGATTGTCAGGTATAAACACAAAGGTATATCACCTGGAAGTGTAGGTGGATACCAATGCTGAGATTAATAGTCGCTGTGTGCCAGGGCAGTGCCCATTTTCAAGAGGTGCACTGCACAAAGAACCACACAGCTAACTGAATATATAGCAGGCATTAACTAGGTCTGACAGTCTGATCAGAGGACTACAAGAATAAGGAAAAAGTGCTAGCATGAGCAGCAGCGCTAATTTGCCTGATATGGTAGGATGTTTTTACAATATGATATATGTCACAAGAAAGGCAGGATAGCATGACTGACTCAAAGCATGCTGTCACATGTAGTGTAATAGTATACAGTTACCATTCATGTTTGTGTGGCACACAATGGGCACCATAGTGACTATTAGACAGACAATTGTAGGTGTGCACAGCAAAGTGTCAACCCCGTTCATCCTACAAATTTACTTATTTATTTAACATTTGTTCACTAGAAAGTCTGACTGGGCACAGGTCCCATTTTCAGCTGAGGCCTGAGGAAAAAGTTTCTGATATTTTAGAATGACATAATTGAAATTAAAAATTAGCAAATTAAACAATATCATTCAAAAACAACAACAAAATAATAGCAAATTAAATGAACAGAATTCAAAAACAGCAGAGTTAGAAAGAAAAATCAACATATTAATGGTTATAAGCAAATAGAGAAACAATGATAGGCAAAGTAAAATATAGTGGATATGAGAACCATGTTTGACAGATATGAAGAGTAATAAAGGAAGAGCAGGTTCTGTATAATAAGAGTACGACTGACGAAGATGATGGATACTATAGGAAGATCAGATTTAGGCAGGGACTGGTAATATTAGTGGAACCCACACATATGGATGTCTGAAGAATAAAAGACTGACCAAAACACTGGGAATAGCCTAGCGTCTATGTTCCTTCTAAAATAGCAGAAGTTCCTTAAGTTTTTATACACACACACACACACACATATATATATATATATATATATATATATATATATATATATATATATATATATATATATATATATATATATATATATATATATATATATATATATATATATATATATATATATATATATATATGGGATTGGTATTGATCCCTGAAGGAACTTTTCACCGAAGCACAAATAGCTGGACATACTTCAGCGAAAGTGCTTTTTACCGAAAAAGCACTTTTGCAGATGTATGCCTGCAGCTAGAGGGAGTCGTGGGGGAATGACTGTTGTGGAGATCGTACTACGGTGTGGATAAGGGAATATCCCCTTTTCCTCACTGCAGTGTGATCTCAGAGTGAGAATATTAAAGTAGGGGGGTGTGGGGGGCACAGCCCCCCACATGGGGGTGCAGGGAGGCTTGCCCCACCTGCATAAAAGTAGATTTATTGTTTTTGTTTTTTAACGCAATTTAATGAAAGCAGTTTTTCGGTGAAAGCGCTTTCGTTAAAGTGTGTTCAGTGATTGTGGATTCAGACTATTGAACTTTCGTTCAATAGTCCTAGATCCATATATACATATATATATATATATATATATATATATATATATATATATATATATATATATATATATACTTAATATATATATATTATGTTAGCACACACACACACACACGCACACACTTATATATATATATATATATATATATATATATATATATATATATATACTCTGACCCCATGTGCAAAAATGGGAAAAGGGGTTGTGGATAGATGAATTGATGCATGGATAGATGTATATACATATATATTTCTTAATAGTCCTAAAAAAAGTTATTTGCATACCAATTGCTAATATGCATTTTTCTGTTTTGGAAGTATTTTTATAACCATAAAACAAACAAACCATGTGAGCGGCCGTCATTCTTCAGAACAACAGACGACTCACTGAAAAAACAAAGGAAGGCATTTAACTACTCTTTATTGTTATCATTTTAACATGGAAGGATTTAAAATATGCAAATTATTTAACAAGCAAATCTTTTTCATTCAGTGATTCCAAGTAAAGACTGTGAAGGCTAATCTGTTTAAAAAGCCCACCAATATGTGACCTTTCAAGTCTACGCCTAAATTAGACCACTGAATTTTTCAAGCATTATTGTTGCAATAACATCTGTCAGCCAAAGGTTTCTCTGTTACTGATAAGCATCTACTATAAAAGTCAACTCTGTTATGTTGAAACACCTTTAAAGGTTATGCAGTAATGGATGTATTCTTGTAAATTAACTTGTTGCAGGTATTTCTAATAGGAAAGCATTGATGCTCATGGAAGGAGCACACGATAATTCAAGTAAACAATGCTACCCACCTCTGCTCGGCTGTATGCTCTGAAATATATAAGCATGAGTGTAACATTAGCTTTTGCGCTTTAGAACTGCCATTCACATTCCAGGCAGCCTGCAGTACCTGTTACTGTCCATAAAAACTAGCTCCAAAATTTATCTTTAGATGTCCTTTTTTAGCAAAGGCTTTGTTTGTTTTTTTTTTTTTATTCTTGCTTAAGAGTGTTCCTTTCTGAGAGATATGGCAGACTAACACAATAAATGATCTCTCTAGAGTAAGCCATGGCAGACTAACACAATAAATGATCTCTCTAGAGTAAGCCTGAATCTTTATATACCCATGCAGTTTAACAATAAGTGAACACTTCCATATTCACATAGTGCATGTCTGACAACCATATTTTATTTGAAGAGATGTAGACTCATCAACTTTCGAAGAGACATTCTGCTTGGGCTCCTCTTTAGGACTACACTGCAGCAAATTAAACTGTTTAGTTCACCAATCATAAAGGCCTTAGCAACCTGTGGTGGATAAAGCACCATTACTTTAGTCTTTTTTCTGTTCTGTGACTTCTACTGATTTCTTAAACACCTGCCTACCTGGTCTCTGGAATTTGGCCACAAAATAGAATATTCTTCTCTCAACATTAGGACTTATCAGATTCCAGTCAAAGAAAACTAGATGTGCATTTTGGCAGAGATTTCACAGACAGCACTAAACAGTTATCAACAGTGGTCTGGTCCATTAGACAATTTTTATACTATACTTGATCTTAGCAAAATGCTGAGAAGCAATATAGTGAGAGAAAGGACTTTGGAATAATAAAGAGAAGAACCAGGCAAAAAAAGAAGGAAAATTAAGATTAAGATAAAAGGTATTTCATAAACAGAATATATGGGACTTCGCACTCACTTTGTTTATGCATAAAACTGCTGAAAGACATGCCACAGTGAAGCAGAAAGAATGACAGATGGACGTGCAAGACTAGAGACATTGCTTAAGAGTATGCAGCTTAGATGCAGTCTAAAGAAGAGAGAGTAAAGCACATGAGAAACAAAACTATGTGAAGACTACATAGGTAATATAAAGAAAAGTAAGAATTACCTCCCAACAAAAGTGGAAAAGAACCTGGAAATCATCATTACAGGTGAAGCTACAGTAAGTAAATAATGCAAAAAAGCACTAAAGGAGGTGAACAGTGAAACAAAGATACCCAAGAATATGTATTTTGTATATTTAGATTTTAGTAAACCTATCCCTCTGTATATAAAGGTGATGACATTTGTCGGTGTCATATGAACATATTGTAGACTTAATCTCCAAAAGGACACTGATGAAATGAAGGAATCCAGTAGACGGCAAAATAAGTGTGTATGTTTTTGTCAAAAGCCAAAAATACAGGATAAGTTCAAAACAAAAAAGGACATTCACCATATATGTTTGTGTGTTAGTGTGTGTGCATTCATGTGTGTGTGTGTGTGTGTGTGTGTGTGTGTGTGTGTGTGTGTGTGTGTGTGTGTGTGTGTGGATATATTTATCTAGGTTTTCTATCATTTTACTGAATCACACTCAGTTGAGTCATCGTATTTCAACTCACTTCCACGAAAATTCATAATGCCAAATTCTGATATACCGAAAATAAATACCAAATTTGAGATTATCTACCTCTCTGGACCTAGGAACAAGCATTAACATGGGTCAAGAAGGGGGAAGGGGGTGAGATTAGTCAATTGGAATTATCAGTGTTCAGCATGTTTATTAGATTTCAGTATACTGAACAGTTTCGTCAGACAAGCAAAATTCTGTATGGTCATGGTTCAGTCCATTCTTCCATTTCTGGAGAAGGATGTCTGGATGTGCTCTATAGGTCATCAGGATGCATATTACCACATAAAAATGGGCAAATGATCCAGAAGATACCAGCTTTTGGCTGGGAGCCAATCATTACCAATTTTGAGTACTGCCCTTTGGTTTCACCACAGCCCCCAGGGTGTTCACCAAATGCAAGGCAGTAGTAGTAGCTCACCTGAGACTATAAGGATTCTGCATGTTTCCCTATCTAGACAATTGGCTCCTTACCGCCCCAACCAGGAGTCTACTGCTTCAAGCCATATCGTACACTCAAAGTCTGGCAGAAAAGCTAGGGAGCTCAATATACACAGAAAAGTCAATGTTGGTACCGACTCAAAGCTTAGAGTTCATTGGGGCAATGTTCAACACAATATCCTGCCGAGTCACCTTTCCTCATCACAGGCTACTAAGACTGAGATCTTAACTTGAAGTAATACTCTCTCAAAATCTTGTCCCAGTTCGATTGGTTCTATAACTCCTGGGCTCAATGGTGGCTACAATCATGCTGGTTCCACTAGCAAGATTCCATATGAGGCTGCTCCAGTGACTCCTTGCATCTCAATGGCCTCTCTTAAAACATCCAACGTCTTACCCAATCTGCATAACAAACTGAAGCAAACAAGATCTGGATTGGTGGAAATATATCCAGCTGGACTAGCCCGGTTAACAAATGTAAAATAAAAATAAAAATAAATAATAAATGAAGCCAGAGGAGGAGTTATGGTGTTGTCCTCCCCCCCCCACCCCCTCAACCCAAAGCCACAGTGACCATGGACGCTTCTCTGATGGGGTGGGGGAGGGGGCATTTTCAGGGAAAGAATGTTAAAGGCACTTGGTCCCCCTTAGAGGCCAAGCTGCATATTAATGTCCTTGAACTGAGGACAGTGCTCCTAGCACTGGAAGCATTCCAAACAACCTTTCCATCCAGGACAATTGCTATCCAAACAGACAATATATCAGTAGTCTGGTACATCAACAAGCAAGGAGGAACCAGATCCTACCCATTGTGCTGGGAAGCCCTAAGAGTGTGGCAATGGGCAATAGCTTCCAACTGCTTTCTCATATAGCAATGCACATTCCTGGGGACTCTAATTTGAGTGCAGACAAACTGTGCAGAAGCATTTTGATGCCTCACGAGTGGTCTCTCAACCCTGTAATAGCAACACAAATTTTTCATCGTTGGGTCCGGCCTTGCTGTGATCTCTTTGCTTCCCCCTTGAACCAGAAAAGCAGCAGCTTCTTTGCTCTGACTCCCCCCCCCCCCAGGGGGAGTCACTGAGAGATGCTGTGATACACGATTGGCCCCCAGATCTACTGTATGCCTTTCCTACTATTCTTCTCATTCCACAGTTCTTGAAGAAAGCACAATGGCTGAGAAGCAAAGTAATCCTCATTGCACCCTATTGACCCGGTCAAGTTTGGTTCCCCTTTCTATGGCCTCACTTAGTTCACTGTCTATGGACCTAGATCCAACCCCGGGACTCCTATCTCACTTGCAGGGGGTGGTCCATCCCAACATTCACAGTCTCAAGCTGACTGCTTGGTATCTGCACTTCCGCTGATTGCCAGACAGATGAACCTATCTTCCCCAGTGAGAAAGATTCTTCTGGCTTCTCATAAATCCTCCATCAGGAAACTATCTCAGCAAATGGGTCAGGTTGTAATTTGGGCTAAAGGACAATGACTAGACCCATTCTCAATCCCGATCCATAAGGTCTTAGAATACCTGTCGACTCTACTCCATTCGGGAGCCTCAAGCGGCTATCACCAATTTTCATGATGGCTTTAATGATTCTTCATTAATGTCCCACCGTATTTGCAAATACTTCATAAAAGGAGTTAGGCACCTGAGACCACCTATTAAAAAACCTACTGAACCTTGGAATTTGACTTTGGCCTTACAAACTCTGACCTGTTCACCCTTCAAATCTTCTGCAACATGTGCCATAATGTTTCTATCCTGGAAAACCTTATTTCTGGTAGCCATCACCTCAGCCAGTAGGATATCAGATTTATAAGGTTTGTGTGTTAATCGCCATTATTTAATTTTCCATAATGAGAGAGTATCACTTCAAACGAACCCTTCCTTTTTACCCAAAGTTATCTCAAATTCAAATCTCAACCAGTCCATTGATTTACCAGTCTGTTTCCCAAAGTTTTCTAACAAAGGTGAATACTGTTTACACTTGTTGGATGTACATAGACAATTATGTTTTTACTTAGACAGAACCAAATCTTTTTGAAAGTCGGACCAGCTGTCCATAGCCTTTTCAGGCTCCAAATTGGGCAAAGCTGTTTCCAAAGTCACCTTGTCAAAATAGCTAAGAGATTGCATTACCTTTGTTTATCATCAGAACAAATTAACTTTGCCTACTAGGGTCAAGGCTCACTCTACCAGGTCAGTGTTCACTTGGGTGGCTTTTCATTCCAGAGCCTCTATAGATGACATCTGCACAGCAGCCACTTGGGCAACCCCCCATAGCTTTATCACACATTACAAATTGGATATGGCCTCCAGGGAAGAGCATCCTTTGGTTAATGGTGTTCAGGAATATCCTTCTATAGGGCCACCCAGGACATAAAGTATCTGGAGACTTGTTCCCATCAGTAAGGAATGAATGAAGATTTACAACATCAAATAAAGAAGTTATGTTCTTACCATAACATTCCATCTGTGTTACAGATCTTCATTCATTCCTTACATCCTGCCCTCCTACCCCCTGCCTGAAGACTCCTGTGGATCATCTTGATCCTAACTGCCTGATAGGGCATTTGCTTAGATAGGGCCTCCATTGTCTCTTTCCTGGTGGGCAAACGTGATCTGAAGATAGAAGGAGAGGGGCACTGTGGGTAGGACTTAGCTCGAGAGTTTTTTGGCTGGCACTAGCTTGTGTATTGGCTGGGTTGGTTCCAAGGATGGAACTGTAACCTATCAGTAAGGAATGAATGAAGATCTACAACATAGATGGAATGGTATGGTAAGAACATAACTTCTTTGTAGCTGTCTAGCTACTGACATCTTACAGCTATGAAAATCACTGTCACTATCAGGTGCAAGAGGTACAGAAATCTGAGCTAGATTATACATTTCTTCCTCACTCAAACTGCCAAAACCATGACCTCCTGTCCCTCTTTAAGGGCAGGGATAACTAACATTGATGACTTCACACTTTTACTTGGATATCAGCTCAGAAGAAATGGGTTGCAGAGGCAGCATAAGCACCATAGGAAAGAGTACAGTAGGAATAGCAGATGAGAAGGGGAAGCAGGAATTCTAGTGAATAGTTGAAAAATCACAAGTGATTGTCATGTGGGCAGACCGGTCAGTAGTGAGTGGATGAGTAGCAGTGAAAATTTTCCTTGGCCTAAGATTAGGCATGACAAATCAGAAAGTGAGAAAAGATATGCATACATCTTGGTACATATGCACATCAATGATTTGGCAGGTGGATCTATAGAAAATGTACATGGAAGAGCATGAGAAGTGGTCAGAAGATGCACAGATTTGGTGCATACAGTGGTCTTCTCTGTAGGTACTAAATGTGTCATATGCTGCCACTGAAAGGAAGGATAAGACTTAGTACTGTAATGCCTGGCTTATACAGTGGATTGGTGAGCTGGAATTTGGACTACTGCATGACTAGCAGAGGTATGGTAAAGAGAAAACCTCTATATGACAAGTAAGTTTCACATCCATTCAAGTCAGATAATCTTGCTGAAATCAAGGATGGGAAGGTATATCAGGATGCTATTAAGATAGCTGTAGAAGGAGCATGGGGGAAACCTAATGTGAGAAGCTACAAACAACAGCGAGAGGACCAGGAAACCAAAGAAAGCAGCAATCATGAGGGTGTTAAGATTTATCAGGAAGCAATAATAAACAGAGAGAAAATATTAGTTTAAAAAGGACTTGTGATGCAGGATATGAATTAGACATTTAAAAAATCAAAGAGAACAGAAAAAGAAAGATATGACAAACAGGATTGACAAGAATGAGTGGAAGGTCGTACTGAATAACAGGTCTTTAGTCAGGAAAATGGGTCTCTTCCAGACAGTGATAAAAGAGGAAACAGCAAACAAAGCAACTGTAACAGAAACATGAGAAAGTGAAGAAAATGATTGGGAAATTAAGATTCCAGTGTGTCAGTTGTTCAGGGGGGAGTTAAGATAAGTGAGGGTTAGCAGTCTACATCAGGCACATCACAAACAGGGAAATAATTGAGAAAGGAGGAGCTGAGCAGTGAAGAGAGAGAAACACAGAAGAACCACACAATTAGATGCTTTGTATTCAAACTTAAAGAGATAAAAGTGAGTTGCTGGTTATATACAACATACTGACTACTGAACATTAGCACGAAGGATAATGAAATGTAAAGACATGGTAGAGTCTTGGGGTAGAGTTCCATTGGAAATGTTACTGTTGCTGAAGCAGACTGGTGCCTTCCTGCATTCATTTCAGGGGAAATTAATAAAATAATGGCAATTGTAGACAAAGAGGAATTCATTCTGCTGAAACAAGGGAACAAAGAAGATAAAATATTACACATCAACTCAGAATGAACATGAGTGTCCAAGATCTAGAAATGCAAAATCCCAACAAAGCTACTATCTATAACTCTGCCATTTTTCTTAAGGCAGTTTAATACTTAGTTATAGCTCCAAATAAAATGACAAAGAAAACCATTAAAGATTCTTTGAACCAATCATTTGGAACAGAATAATTTAGGATTATAAAGCTGTTGTAAAAGGATGATGCTTGAAGACAAATTGTATGACCAAGAAGCAATATTTATTAGGACATCATACTGTATGCACTTTAATGCATAAATATAGATACAATGGTTAAAAAAATCAGTACTTGAAAATAAAAAATACAGTAGATCCAAAGTGCAAGCAACTGATTTGATACAATATTTGTGTTGTAAAACAGTATGCAAAGCTTCAGTGTCTGTGATGACAAGTAACATACTGTTCAATACTGGTAAACTCCTGATTTTATTGAGAACATTTCTATTGTTTTCGGGAATACCTTCATTCTAATTTTATTGCTTTAGATAATAAACACCTTTTGAATACACATGATCTTTGTTAACTATACTTCCCATTCTGCACACCTTGTAAGGCAGTCACTTCAGCAACGATATGTTTTGCTCCAAGACATCTGCCCATCAAACTTCTTTGATAATCTTAATTTCCAATAATCTGTTTATCAACTTTAGTTGCTTTCAGTTATCAGTCTGATATCCTGATATATGATGGTGTTCTCTCAGTGTTTTACATCACCTCATATTCTTGCGTTTTTTTACTGTTCTTGACAACCTCACATTATTGCTGCTTTTTGTTTCTACATTTCTTTAATAATTAATACATGCTATAATTTGAATGTACTGTAAATTAATTATTTTGTTTATTATAATTGATGTACTATTTTTTTATCTGTTCATTGCACATTATACTGCATTTTATGTTGATGCCTTTCTAGCCCTGGTTGTGGCTGAAAATGGCACATGTACCAATTCACTCTCCACTTAACAGCAAATCAGTATATGAATAAATAAATGAATAAAGTACAGAAGAAATGAATGAGGGTGCTCTTTTTTGCTAAAACTTTCAATTTATATTCCAAACAGTAAGATGTACAATAATAGATTCTCCTTGAAGTACTACAGATCAGTAAGGAAGATTAATTTTTTGTGTGGTTTGGGCATTCCAAAAAACTGAAGAATGCTGGATTTATTTACTAGGAGAGAGCCCAGAATTCTGTTTGTTAAAAATTAAAACTAGTAGGTTTCTGGTAAAGGTATTCATAGACCATAACAACCTGTTTATTACGGACTTCTTTATAAAATGTCTCATTCATAAGCATATCATAGCCTTTTGCGTTATACTGCTTTGTATTAGTGACTAGAATTCCATAACTTTGCTTTTATCACCCTTTAACTCCTATCCTGGCTAACTGTTATGAGAGATTATATTTCTTCTTTGGAAATGGTGTAGAATTGTTTCCTGCTTGGTTTAAAGAGATGAGTTTTAATTGGAAATGTTATAGTTCCCTGTTGGAATCAGCATTTGTGTGTCTGCTGTTTCATTTGGGATGAGAGTGCATCTATAGTTATAGTTTTTACCAGTGTGGTCCATATCCTTGTTTGATAAGCTGTCTTTCAGGTCCTAGTGGAATTTTTCCTAAGGTGATCTCTTTATGTTGTGGTCCTTGTACATAGTTTATTGGTTCCTGTCTAGAGTGTGAAGGGCTTCTGTTGCATGATGAAAAAAATGTTCATGGCTGATGGTTAATTGGTGGGAGCTACATGGGTCTCTTCTTGTCCTGTTAGTGGAGTCCAGCATTGGTAGTAACTTGCTTTTCCCTTCTGTATTCTTATCATCTTATTGGGGCTCATTTTGTATAGCATTAGTGGGATATTATCCTTCATTAATAATGAGTTTCCCTTCTTTGTAGCTATTTTCTTGCTTTAATTGCTTATTTTTCCTTCATGAAAATCTTAAATGTGTTCAATTTTTGTAGTAATAGAATTAATTTCAGAAAGTCATCTTCTTCTAGTATGAGCTATTTCTCTTTTTTACTTCTTCTGAAAATTGATCTTGAAATCTTTTATTATGTATGAATGTAATGCTCACAAAATATATCCCTCTGTGCTCAATGACATATTTGTCCAGTAGATCCTTACTGAAATTTGTAACTCCATACGGGCCTTTTAGTGATCCTGATTCCCCTTACCACATGTTTGTTTTGAAGGCTTCTAGATAGATATATTTCTCCCCATTGTAGGCCCGGTGACAAACGGAAATCCTGCCAGCCCAGCTATCTGGAATTTTGTAAATAATTATATGTCATTTGTGAATATTAATATGATTTATATAGAAGTATGACAGAAGGAGATACTGCCAGCACAGATATCTGGAATTTTGTAAATAATTCTGTCATTTGTGAATATTGATATGATTTATACAGAAGTGTTTGTAAAGTACTGAGCTAAAATGTAACCACAACATGTCCTGCTGGCTTAGAATAGAAATGTATATAAACTATATCCCTGTGCAAATATCTATGTTTTAACAGTAGAAACTAGAACATACATAGTTAACTTTCAAAACTTCCAGAAAATAAGTTGAAATTAAATTGTTTTATGATTGTGCTATAAACTGTTCTCTCTCAGTTTCAGTTCAGTAGCCAACACAATGTCTAGAGTTAGACGTTTTTGTATTGTCTTGGAAGAGAAGTAATTACTAGGTTTGAGATTCAGAAGTGTTTCATTGCTTTATGACATCCTAGCAGCTGCACAACTCTGTGCAAACATCTGAAGGCTATGTATTTTTCACACAGAGATGTTAAATTCTGTTAGTTTCAGACAATGGGGTTAGCTTGGGAACTAAAGTCAGGTGACAAAAAGTGATGTCATCCAAGCTAACCCAGTAGTAATATTTGATATTAATTTAAGAACTCTCTCAGAGAGAGACTGTACATTTTGTATTTTGTCTTTGGCCTAACAAGAACATCCACTCATCATCACATCTGTACTTGCCTTGCTGTAAGTAAGTTGTTTTATGGCATAGTAATTTTTTTAGATATAGTTAGGAATATAGTAAAGATTAGTTTACATGTTTTCTGTATTTATTTCAGACTATCCTGCAATGTTATTTTGAATATTTCCTGCGATTTTGAACTCTGAAGTCACTGTGAATACAAATTTAGTATTGTCTTGTTCTTTTATTATTTATTATTAAATATATGTAAACCTATCTTTGTGGATCATATTTGCAAGACATATTTAAGCTCTTAGGGTACCTGCATATCTATTTGGTGACACTGTACAGGCCATTCCTAAATAGCCTTGCTCTTGGTCAGATTACCATTTGGATTAATAGTAACATTACCCAGTAGAATTGGACACCCTTTGTTAAGGGCCTTAAAAGTAGCTGATAAGAGTGGTTGGTGGCAGTGTAAACTATGTTATAGTCTGGGCAGAAGGGGGCATATCTATTAAACCTGTGCTAGCCTTTCCCAGGAGTGTGTGTTTGTATCTAAATCAAACATCAAGGAGAGTGTGTATGTGTGTGTGTGTGTGTGTGTGTGTGTGTGTGTGTGTGTGTGTGTGTGTCTGTGTGTGTGTGTGTGAGCGTGTGTGTGTGTCAGCTACTTGGGCAGGGACACAAAGCACTGGTTGGACAGAGAGGCTCCTGGAGGTTTTAGCTTGGCCACTCAGCTGAGATCTCAACCCTATAGCTGTGACAGTGGGGAGTCTTATTGGGGATATGGAGAAAGAGAGAGAGAGAGAGAGAGAGAAACCAGTCCAGACTGACTGTGGTCTCTGTATGCTCTTAAGGGAAATTGCACTTCACTGTGTGTGTACTTGTCATCCTCCCAGTGTGTACATCCCTTAGCTATTGCCAGTGGTGAGGATTGAGGCTCCTTGATTACTGGGCCAGTGCAGAGGTGTCACATATTAAATATATTGTTTTCATTTTTTTTCTAGGTCATGAAATTATTTCCAGTTGTCCTTTTTTTATCTAATGGAATTTTTTCCATCGGTGTTTCTATCACCCTTAGAAGAAGCATTATTGCATTCATAAGTTGATTGGTAATTACTAGGCTAGCTACCTTTGTGGGCCATTTTAAGCCTAGCCAATTTCCTTTCCAAAGGTGAGAATCAAACTCTACACATTGTGTCTGTGAGATAACCCCCCCAGTCCATCCACTGGGGCCAATATTCTTCGGACATCCATATGTTTGGGTTGCCATCCACTCCACAAATTTTACACTGGATGTTGTTGTTTGTGATACTTGTAGGAACTTCTGGGTCCTGTGTTACTCCTTGTTGTGCTCTGTGTGTTCTGTGTTAACTCCATTCTGGGTTACAGTGGCCACATATACATCCCTTGCAGTAGGGTTGTGGATAGCAAGAATAATATAATCAATGAGTTTTTCTTAAACAACAGCCAACTCAATACTTAGTTATTGCTCCAACATAAAATTACAGAAAGAATACAGTAAAAAAAAACTTTGAACTGACCTTTTGGAACAGCCAATAATGTAGCATTACTAGACTACTGTAAAATGATACATATAGTCTAACTATATGAGCAAGAAGCAAATTTTATTTGGCTGGCTTTCTCAAGCATTTTAATAAATGAATACAGAAACATCAGTAAAAAAAATCAACACTTAACTCACAACTAACTTATGGGCCCATAGGCAAATGGCCTATTCTCTTCTAAGGTCACAGATCCTTCCCATTCTAAATGATATCTACTTGAAAAAAGCTGGTTTATTTGTCTTAGTATTTTAATGTCAGTGCTTCTGTAACACCTTTTTGAGTATTTCAAAACTGTTTTCTTGTTTCTAACTACTTGAAGGCTGTGCTTTGTTTTGACAACTTTCCTAAACATATAGGTATCTCACACATTAGGTATAAACTTTTCATGTTATTGCATCATTTCTGAAACCTCTATAATTATTGCTTGTCTTCTGGCATTGTCATTTATACAATTGTTCTGACATTGTATCAGGATTCAGTCCCTGTGATGTTATGCTAGGACTCATGTTCTTCAGACATCCATCCATCCATTTTTTAAACCTCTTGCCCTGATGAGAATTGTAGAGGTAGAAAGCTGAGCAGAGTAGTCCATCTTTACCTATCCTCTGCAATAGTCTCGAACTCATTCTGCTCTTTCAAGGTAAGCAGAGAAATATAATCTCTTCTGTGTATCCTGGATCTGCCCTTAGGTCTCATTCTAGTGGATTGTGCTTGAAACACTTGAGATGCCTGCGGGCACCCTGACAAGGTGTTCAAACCACCCCAACTGTCTTCCTTCCAGACAGGGGATCAGTGTGACTCTACTCTGAGGTCACCCTGTATTGTTGAACTCCTCACCTAATTAAGGAGAGTGAACCTATCTTGCTCCATGGTACAGATAATTCTGAACCCCTGACTATGACTCAGACAAGATAAGATCAATTATCAGCTTAAGCACTGAAGGAGATGGGTCTGGGATGATGGGAATGAGTGGTTGATGTTGGCTGTCCTATCGTGGTGGGAGGGAGGTGGTCCAGCCTGCTGCAATACTGAGACCTATTGGAGAGACATGTGAACAGCATACAGCATTAGGGGCCCAGGATGTGCTTTGCTCTGCTGAGTTGCATCTCCATGGCAGAGTTCATGGGGCATGTATATGAAGGAGCACAGCTACAGAAGAAGACATTGCAAGCCTTCATATCAGCCACTGGAAGATAGATTAGGTCCCCAGTAAGGAAACCCTTTCCATGGACACTTTCTTCTTGTGTTTGACTCAGCAGTAATAGATCATCATTTGTATTTACAACACTTTGTAAGCCTTCATTTACCTAAGTAACTGCTCCTTTAAACACACATGGTGATTGTGAATTACCAAGCAAAAGTGTAAGGAATGTGTGCATTACAACTGCTATATAAAAGGTACGCAATCTGAAGCTTTCATCATCCTGTTTTATCCCTATAATTCCTAATTTGCATCTAGTACTGAAAGTAAATTAGCCTTTGGCACCAATCAAGACTATCTCTTTAGCTATAAGCAATACATATTGTTCTGTTTTAATCATGTTATTCAAATTTAGCATATCAGTACAAAATGTAAATCAAGCCTTGCTTTAGTGCAGCAACCACACAGTTTACTGGTCCTGCATGCTCTTTCTACTTTTCATTTTCCAATCACTTCATTTCTTGCTCATTTCTGCTCCTGAGGATTACTCATACTTTACATGGAATATGGTTTGTTTGTTTATGATATTCCCCCAGATTCTGCAAGCCTTGCACAGTGTGCAGGATTAGTGCAGGAGCTCTAGCAGGCAATATGTTTGCTGTGCGATCCAGGAATAACCTGCAGGGATGTACACAACCGCTGCTGCACTATTCCTGCACGGACTCAGCCCCTGTATGTAAATTACCTGTTTGCAGGAGAAATCCATGCAAATGAGGTAAATTTGCGATCCAGGAAGCTGGAAACCGGCCATGCAGGACTAGTGTAATCTGCAGAAGTATACTCGTTTAGTAACCGAGTACATTTCTGCAAATTCCAAAACGGAGCTGTGACAGCTCCAAATAAAGGGTGCATATCAGTCAAGAGGCATGCCAATGGCCATGTATAAGGCCATTGGCATTGGAAACAGCTTAAAAAATAAAAAAAGTCAACTTTTATTTTTTTAGCTGATCTCGGCTGTTTAAGCGTAGGGCAGCGGCTTGCAAACGGGATCGGGGGAAAATAAGAAAATAAACCTAAAATAAGCATTCTAACTAAAATCACTATTCTGCCATTAAAGTCAATGGCAGGCAGAAGACAACATGACTGGTAAGTAGTGGTTGCTAAGGGGGGAGGCTCAGTGTGAGACATGTAACTATGCATTAGCAGGCAATCCTATGCAAATTAGGGGAATGATAGTAAATCCCAGTTTTCCCCAGCATCCTAGTCAGGTCCCAAAAGTGTAGGAGAAGTAATAGCTTGGTGCAGGCCTAGGAGTTAGCTGACATCATAGGGGTATGTGTCAGGCATACTGTAAGTGGATTGGAGCCCTGTGGCTCAGGTTTGCTCCTCGCTAATCACAGCTAAGCAAGGGGGTGTGCCTGAGACTGCCTAGCACTCTTTACATTGCCTAAGCGGGTGTGCACGGTTTAAAAAATAAAAAATAAAAGGTAAACCTGGAAATAGCAGCTCTGTACACATTTGAGCAATGTGCTTGCACGGCGTGCCCCTAGGCTTAAACAGGAAGGCAATGGGAAGGGAAAACATTAGTAGGAAGTCAATCAAGGAGAACTAGCATAACTGGCAGGTGAACTGTATCATAATCAGCCAATTACACAGGCAGCAGACCAGCCCAGCCCAGAACACTACTATAAACGATGCGAACACTTTCCACTCTGTTTTTTCCAATACTCTACATCACTGGTGTATACAAGTGGGGAAGTTTTAACAGACAAAACAACAAAATGATATGGTCTGCAATAGCTATCATACAACAACTTGTGGAAGAGGCTGAGGATGGTGATGATGTAAATGCTGCCGACCAACCCAGAGTGAGGAGACGGAGAAGAGTGTACAGACCCAGGGTAACCTACCAGGGGCTACATGAGCTGGAGATAGTGGAGTGCTATAGGGTGGACAGGGACCTCCTACAGCAAATTGTTGAGCTGTGCCGGCCATGCCTGGCACACAGAACTAACAGATGGGAACCCATCCCAGTGGATACCAAGGTATGTGTAGGCCTAAGAATACTAGCTACAGGTACCTTTCAAAAGCCAACTGGGGATATGATGGGGATCTCACAGGCATCAGCATCCAGGGTACTCCACCAGTTCCTGAATGCCATGTCAGCACATGCCGGTGAGTATGTATATTTCCCCAACACCCGTGAGGCGCTGGCCATCAATATGCAGCTGTTCAACCAAATAGAATACCCTGAGGTAGTGAGTGCTATAGACTGCACTCACATATGCATCAAAGCACCACCTGGTGAGCAGGGTATGTTATACATCAACCACAAGGATTTCCCCTCCATCAACTGCCAGGTCGTGTGCAATGCCCAGGGCATAATAATGAATGTGTGTGCTGGCTGCCCTGGAAGCTATCATGATTCCCACATCTGGCATCTGATGCAGCTGTACCAGAGATTTGCCAGTGGAGACATCTTTCACAGTCACCTAGTGGGGAATGCTGGATACACACTGGCACTGTGGCTGATGACACCCATCAGAAATGCACACACACCCGAACAAGAACTCCATAATGAGGCACACGCACAGACCAGGATTATAATAGAGCATGTGTCGGGATGCTCAAGTCATGGTTCTGGTGCCTGGACACATCCAGTGGAGCCTTGCAGTACTCACCAGCTACATGTACCCAAATTGTCATCGTATGTGCCATGCTACACAATATGATCCTGTGGAAAAAGCTGCAGCAGGAACAGCATGAGGCAGGGCCACATAGCCCCCCACCATTGCCAAGGCCTGCACAGGCACAGAGTGACTTGGAGGAGGAACAACCTGAGCCTGCCTCAGTCTGCAGAAGGAGGCATGCCCAGTATTCCCTGGCCTTGGCAAAGAGGCAACACATAGCACACTGACACAGGAGGGACCCAGAGAATAACACCTCTCTCTAACTCTCGCATACAGTAAAAGGGATGCTGAACATGACACTACCTGTGCTCAACCATGTGTAGGGTGTGTATCATGTGCATCCAACATAGTCAGCCCTGCAGCACTACCCTCAATCTGGGACACCCACAAGGTAAGTGACTCACACATGCCAGTCAGGGAGGTTCACATACCCAATAGCAGTCACAGCCAGCAGGACAGGTGTAGACAAACACAAACAAAGGCTGTGCTATGGCCAATAAATGAGGCCTATGGGTAACCACCCCGGCAGGCCTACACAGACAGACTACAGCAGGTCAGGCAGTTGGATATTAGTACTGAAGTGTAGAAAGTCAGAAACTAATATGTAGGTCAATCAAAACTAAGACCTGTAGTACACTGATATGCCTCTAGTCAGCATGATAGATTAGAATACAGAATGAAATGGAGTACCTGACATACCAGTGCAGTCATAGCAAATGTGTACAAGTGTCAGGTGTGCCCCCCAAACTATGTAGAAATGTAATAACTGTCAGGTGTGTGCCCCCCAATCCTGTGTAGAAATGTAGTAACAGTCAGGTGTGCCCCCCAATCCTGTGTAGAAATGTAGTAATAGTCAGGTCTGCCCCCCCCATCCTGTGTAGAAATGTAGAAATAGTCAGGTGCGCCCCCCCCCATCCTGTGTAAGAGTGTAGAAACAGTCAGGTGTGTTCCTCCCCCCAACCCTACGTATGTATGTAGTAATTGTCTGGTGTGCCCCCCCAGTCTGATGTACACACGTCGTAACAGTCAGGATTGCCCCCCACAACCCGATGTAGAAATGTAGGAACATGTATGTGTAGGTATAATACCAGTGGAGCACAGATGCACAGAGGTGGCCAAGGTAGCAGGATAGGTTGTAGCATCTGCACAATATGCAGGTATGTGTGTGTTAGGTTGGTGTGTGTTTCATATTGTGTGAGAGTGGTTGGTATGTATGCATGTTGAGGTAATACCTAGTGGCCATTGCCCACAAACGCTGATGACAGTGACAAGTCCTCACAACTGCAGTGCCAAACACAATAACCACCAATATAGCACAATATAGTAGTAAGCCATTGTATGGTGGTAATATGTGTCACCATCTGAAAGACTGACACGGCATGGCTGTTGGGCTAGCTATACAAGCAGTACACAGGGGAAAGCACCCCAGACATACAGTACATATTGTGTCACTGTGAAATGGGCACACCCTTGGAATAGTACAAACAGGTATGTATCACATAATCTGGTCCTGTAGTAGGGAATACCGGTGTTGTCTGCCGAAATGCTTGTAGATCACAAAGGAGGTAGGACTGATGTCGTGGGAAACAACTGATACACCTGCATATGCATGCATAACTGGAATGCCCAATGCATATCTGTGTGTCAGATGTAAGTAGTGTCCATAGCACACATGCACCCAGCTCATGCAAACACCACCCACAGGTACCTCCCTGGTTGTACCCCTGCTGTGGTGAATGGGTGCAATATGACCCCCAGCTGTATATGGCAATAGCGAAAGAATGCAGCATGCAGTGTAGGTGTCCCATGTAGTTGTGTTACCAGCTGTAGATAGCACCCTGCCAGCATCCACACCACCGATCAGAACTGATAGAAGGTATTGGCATGAACACCTAGCACACCTACCCTATCACCCCAGGGGAATATACTGTATGGTGGTCTGAGACTGTAGGACAGATAGAATGCAATGGCCTGCCACATCTGGTCTGCATCAACAGCCAATGGTCCACAGGCCTTTGCCAAGGGCCTGCATTTCACACATACTGCCAATGTATGTTATGTCATGGACACCCAATTAACAACACAACACACTCCACATACACCATATACAAGGCCATGTGGACAAACCACACTGACATGTCCATGATGTCCCACTGCATGACCTGTTGACCAACACCAACACACAGCTGTGATGGGGTGATAAGCATAGGGAAAGTATCAGAGAATGTATGCATAATATAAGGAAGCGGAGAGAATAACTGAGGGGGGTGGGTGGGAGCATGGCCAGCATGGAATGTACAAGGTCCGACACAAAGCTGTGTGCACACGCTATCTCTGGCTGTAATCACATAAATGGATGCCTGCCTGTACACCACAATGGAGTAATGTCCTGACTCATGGCCCCTGCCTCTGGGTAGCCTGTGCGAATCTGTACTGCTGTGAGGTATTTGCCATAGCAATACAAGGCTATACTGTCATGTTACTGGATGTACATATATGGGATCCCCTGCCAGCACTGTACCAAGGTGCTGAACCGAATACACAGACCCAGCAGCAAGTGTCTGCAGCACCCCCTTCTGGATGGCATAACCTACCATGAATATGTAGGCATCTGCCCACAATACCGCACACAGCTACAGTCACCCTTGTCTCCCAAGACATCACTGTGAGCAGGAATGCCCACCTGACAGTACATGAGGACAGAAAATATCACAGTGTATAACAGCACACATGTCTGAATATCTCTGATAACAGCAGTACCATGTAGCCGAAGCAGCAAAGACGCAATCACCTACAGTACACACTATCCCCTGCACACTTTGTCCCTATATTGCCAAATGATTGACAGATACCCTGCAGAAACAGTGTGCTACCTGTAGGTGTACAACAAAAAGGTCTGTACTGGAGTACAAACTACCTGGAATTGATCCACACATGCAGTACAGAAGGGCATACCGGGCATGCTCACACAGTTAGAGAAATAAAGGCAATGTCAGACAACAGCATACTGAAAGGTCATACTGGGCATGCTCACACACTTGCACACATGAAGCCCATGTCTGCAAACAACAGTGGACCAGACATATCTGGCAGTTCCAGATGTTAATGCAGACACTCCTCAGTATGTACCACTCATGCTTTGCACAAACAGTGGATAGGAATACAGACATTTATCCAAGGACAGCACACTATAATAAGCTAAAAGTAGATGTACATAGATGTGTGGAAGAGAGTGACTGCGACAAGGAGCCATCCAGGCCTGTCCCACCCAGCACACAGCCAAATGGCTACAACCACAAGAGGTTCAGATGTCACTGTAGATACTAGCCAATGGTATATGTCAGCAGTACTGACTATGTGGTGCAAGTGCTAGCTGTGCAACATGACTGTACAAGGAAGTAGACATCTAGCAGCTGTATACACGTATCTGTGGAATATGGCCCTGTGTGTTCCCACATGTGGTGTGCCAACCCCTAGATGAATGGGTTATGGCCCATGCACACACACTGGCCTCCCCATAGCCCTACACTTTTGGGAAGGTTGTAGCCCAGTATTCTCAGTGGCGCATCCTATAACTGTGTACTGCTGTAGTGTGATAAAATAGGTAGGAGTTCTAATCCCAGATTTGGCAAGTGTGTGTGTGTGTGTGTGTGTGTGTGTGTGTGTGTGTGTGTGTCTGTGTAGAGAGCAATGCTTTTTAGGCTAGTCACACTCCCTATAATTCAAATGCCCTACTTTGGCAAGGCTGCTGATGTCATCCACCTTGAAATACACCTTTGGGAAGATAGTAGCCCAGCAATCTCCGTGGCACATCCTATAACTGTGTACTGCTTTAGTGTGATAAAATAGGTAGGGGTTCTAATTCTAGACTTGGCAACTGTGCGTGTGTGTGTGTTTGTGTGTGTGTACGTGTGTGTGCATGTGTGTGCGTGTCTGTGCATGTGTGTGCGTGTCTGTGCGTGTGTGTGTGTGTTTGTGTGTGTGTGCGTGTGTGTGTCTGTCTGTGTAGAGAGAAATGCTTTTTAAGCTAGTCACACTCCCTACAATTCAAATGCCCTACTTTGGCAAGGCTGATGATGTCATCCACCTTGAAATACACCTTTGGGAAGGTAGTAGCCCAGTAATCTCCGTGGCATGTCCTATAACTGCGTATTGCTGTAGTATGATAAAATAGTTAGGTAAGAGTTCTAATCCCAGACTTTGCAATGGTGTGTGTGTATGTGTGTGTGTGTGTGTGTGTGTGTGTGTGTGTGTGTGTGTGTGTGTGTGTGTGTGTGTGTGTGTGTGTGTGTGTGTGTGTGTGTGTGTGTGTGTGTGTGTGAGTGTGTGTGTGTGTGTGTGTGTGTGTGTGTGTGTGTGTGTCTGTGTGTGTCTGTCTCTGTGTAGAGAGCAATGCTTTTTAGGCTAGTCACACTCCCTACAATTCAAATGCCCTACTTTGGCAAGGCTGCTGATGTCATCCACCTTGAAATACACCTTTGGGAAGGTAGTAGCCCAGTAATCTCTGTGGCACATCCTATAACTGCATACTGCTGTAGTGTGATAAAATAGTTAGGTAGGAGTTCTAATCCCAGACTTGGCAACTGTGTGTGTGTGTGTGTGTGTGTGTGTGTGTGTGTGTGTGTGTGTGTGTGTCTGTCTGTGTGGAGAGCAATGCTTTTTAGGCTAGTCCCACTCCCTACAATTCAAATGCCCTACTTTGGCAAGGCTGATGATGTCATCCACCTTGAAATACACCTTTGGGAAGGTAGTAGCCCAGTAATCTCCGTGGCATGTCCTATAACTGCGTATTGCTGTAGTATGATAAAATAGTTAGGTAAGAGTTCTAATCCCAGACTTGGCAATGGTGTGTGTGTGTGTGTGTGTGTGTGTGTGTGTGTGTGTGTGTGTGTGTGTGTGTGTGTGTCTGTGTGTGTCTGTCTGTGTGTAGAGAGCAATGCTTTTTAGGCTAGTCACACTCCCTACAATTTAAATGCCCTACTTTGGCAAGGCTGCTGATGTCATCCACCTTGAAATACACCTTTGGGAAGGTAGTAGCCCAGTAATCTCTGTGGCACATCCTATAACTGCATACTGCTGTAGTGTGATAAAATAGTTAGGTAGGAGTTCTAATCCCAGACTTGGCAACTCTGTGTGTGTGTGTGTGTGTGTGTGTGTGTGTGTGTGTGTGTGTGTGTGTGTGTGTGTGTGTGTGTGTTTGTGTGTGTCTGTGTTTGTAATTTGTATACTGTGTGGAGGTGGTTGTGAGTGTGTAACAACTGGAGTCAATGGGGAGGGGGTTTTGCATATTTCTTATATGGTGGCTCTAGTATACATCACAATGTCCACCATACAGGGTAACAGATGTGCAATAGCCAAGAGGCTGGGGTGCATATCTATACCCCTACATTTGACGTCAAGGCCAGGCAAACAAAGTGAGTGACCCTAGTATTACCCAGACAACTCTCTCGACCCATGTCTCATACACACACACACACACACACACACACACACACACACACACTTGCCTAGGCAACAGTCGCTATGTTGGTAGTACCCTGCATATTGCCCACTCTTAGTAACCATGGTGTGACTGCAGTGGTCTACCATGTGCAAGGCACCCCGACCATCAGTCCAATAGGCATGTACATGCCAGCAGTGCACCTTCCCTATGGTCCCCACTGGTCACCTGCAACACCTGTGGTGCCTTCAAATGTGACCCACAAAGGACATACCATGCCTGACTACCTACCCTGTATGGTCAGATGCCTCTGACACCAGAGAATACCAGTATCATGCTATCAATGTAGGTGCTGGGCCAACCTGCCGTCCATTAACAGTTCCCACCACATGAGGCCAGGACTGGCACATCTGATGATAATCTGTGTACACAACATGGGCCAGACACCCCAGGTACAGTTCCATCAGTCACTATACATGCATGTGGGAGGTGTGCACATCCCAGACACCATCCATGTCATGGACTAAGGAACACATGCATGGCAAGCAATGCACAGCATTGGCCACATGCAATAGTCACCCAGGTGACTGGATGGTGAATACAATACCCACCTATGTGGTCAGATCCAGACACTACACCCCTGAGCCACAATGAAGACCATTGTCATGTGGCCTGATGCCAAGATATACTCATCACCTAGCCTTGTATAGCTGTCTGGCACAGTCGACCATGACACACCTGTGCAGCAATGCACCCATGCATATCAGTACTGGCACCCTGTGTCTCTGTGTGTGTTGTATGATGTGTATGACCACATTCACACTCACTACAACCCCCATTGGCATACTGAAGAATGCTGTCTGATGTCAGACACCTCCACATACCCTTTGCCCATATATCCTCTGTATGACCCCTGTGGTGCATGTGATACCTGTACAGTAATGTGTTGTGGCAATCTCACTAGTGATGATTTGTATTCCTGGCCCTACCAAGTGTGTCAATGTGTATGCATCCCTGTGAGAGTTTAGCTGTGTTGACACTGGTACCTGTTCATGTGGACTGGCACATGTACTACACCTACCATATAGCTACCGTATCCCCATTGCCAATGTCACTTACCATCACATATACATTTTGAGGGCTCCTCAACATGTCACCTATGTGGCGCATCCAGTAACAGCATAGACATGTGATAGCGCTACATAGTCATCAGGGGTTTGATACCCTGTACTGGTAGGTGTGTGACAAAGACATGCTTATGTTTTACTCTCCCACCCCTCCCTCACTCTTCTTTGCCTCTGTCTGCCTCTCTCACTCCCTCTCTAGTGGATGTGGGGACTTACACCTGCTGTGCTTGGGCAGCATGTGTATTTTAAGTGCTGCTCATGATCAGCTGATGGCCTCTGCATGAATTGCAGCCCTCCTACAACTGATTGCATGTGGAACAGCTGTGGTAACATTCCCATAGCCAATTGCATGGAAACACACACCACTATCTAGGAACATCATGTTGCTGTTGGGCCTTTGCATTCACTGTCAGCAGGAACTCGATCCGTTGTTTGGCAAACAGCATCTCAGATGGATTGGGGATCCACCTCTAACAACATACAGTGTGAAAACAGGGCAACACACAGGAGGGGGATGTGCCTGACCTGAATACAAACTGTAAGTGCTGCTATACTGCATTTGGAGTAATTTTGGTTTAACAGGGTGTGTGTGGATATGGCTGTTCTACATGTTTTAATAGCTGCCATGTCAGTGCTATGTTTATGAGGACTCCCCCATCTGTAGGGTCTTCTGCAGACTGAGCAGTGTGTGGTGCCTTTTGTTTCATGTGTTACCCACAGAGCACCTCTCTGTGAACTGCAAAAGGTGTTAGGATTGCAGTCTGTAGATGGTGACAGCCATGAGAGTTACTGACTTCATATCCCTGATAGGACATATGTTGCCACAAACCCTGTGACAACAGTAAATGTATGAGGGTATCACAGCAACATGTCAATACTGGTCCTGTGTATGTGCCTCCAGCCACAACTCTGTCAACCTTTGTATGTATGCCATGCAGTAAGAGGTGCATATGTGCTGTACACCATAATTAGTGACATCATATCTGATAACAAGCCAGTGAGATATCAGACTGCTACACATGTTATGTGTAATAGGGGTTACAATTTATGACATAAGCTGGACATTCTGTGGTTGTGTGTACAGTATAGAGGTCTGTGTACTCATGGTGATTGTCGACACTGTGTGGATTGTTCATATGTACTTTGGCCTGTGTACAAACTGTGGTAGATGTCATTGTTCATGGTCCTGTTCTATATGGTGTTACATGCTGCTTCACTGTATGTTACCCTTTCAGCTTACACATTTGTAGGGTCATGTACACACATGTCCCATACCACAGACAGGCTTCGGACAACACTGTGGAGCGGCACAGTATATGTACGGTTAGTGTGTGAATGGCACATATGAGGATGGTGTTGCACAGATAGTCCATATACTGTAAGTTTATGCTAGCTTACCATATGTGGCTGTATTCACATTGGTTGTGGTTATGCACTTTCACACAGGTATATCATACCCTGTGCTGTGACATGCCTGTAGAGCCTGCTATACATGTTGGTACATGTGCATTCCCCCATAGGAAGTGTAGGCCATTGTTGAGCCAATCTGCCTGTAGCCTGCACAGTGAGTTGTTTCATGCCTAGCAGCTTAATGTACTTACCCAGTGAGATATCATGTCCAGATAATTGCCAGATGTGCTGCTGCCGGGCCACCATAACAGTCATGTATGTCAGACAGAGCAGTGGGATTGCTGTACAGATGTATGTCAATATCTAGTGGCTAGTATTTGGACATGGCACCTCTGTACCAGTGGTTATCATGTGTCAGGACAGACAAGGGTGTGTGAATACATAAACTATGGGGGAAAATGTGTATCAGTAGTTATGTGTTATACCCATCTACATGGCTGTTAACATCCACATTGTCAGGCTGTGTCCACATGTCTTGCACTAAGGGGTTTAGTGTATACCTCTGGACTGTCCAAAGTGTGTAAGACTGTCCACATATATTGGCCAATATTTTGCTGTAGTCCACAGGAGCATTACATGCTAGCAGTGGTACTGTCCTATGATGTCCTTAGGATGTCTGTCAGTAGCCAATGGCGCACATGCTAAAAGCAGATGTGCCCACCCACACACACCATGTCTACGCTGCCTTAAGGTATCTGGATGTACATTACCATACAATCAACCTTGGGTAAATGCAGGCCTACCGCCTCCTGCCATACAGACTTTTCTGTCTGTCACTGTGCTTGTGATGGTGTCAGTTATGCCTTGTTATGTAACAGTTGCATCCCATTGTGTCAGCTGAGTTCTTTACCCCCTAGGGATTGTGTACAGAGTGTAGATAGTGGCTGCTGAACTATACATCTGCATTACTTACTGTTGATTGTTTGGTATCCTGGTAGTCTGTCTTTATTATTGTACTACTTGAAGGCCTCGACCTGGACAGCAACATTTGTAAACCTTTCCGGACTACTGCATTCGTATAACTGTTTCACAGTTGCATTACTCTGTTTATATGGATGTCAATGTCTAAACAGCTATGTGACATGGCATATACAACTTTAATACTACACAAATAAAGCTTCCCCATTTATGCAAACCTGTGTGTGGTGTTATATCCGTTGACCTCTCTGTGGGTATATGTTGCAGGCAACGATTGTCATTTGTATAGGTGACTCATACAGTGTCCAGTTGTTAAGGTGGTAACTGAAGGCATAGTGGCTGTTCCATATTGTGTGCACCTTCTACATATGTACCTTACTATACATAGCTCTGTGTGTGTATGTGTAGTTACATATATACTATATATATGAATATATATATATATATATATATATATATATATATGTATATCTGTATCTGCATATATGTGTCTGTGTATATGCATCCTAGGGATATTGGTAGCTTTTACACTGTACATTCCCTATGGGAGCCAGACTGTACTGCTTGATATGTTACTGATACCAGCCTGGCATCATACAGGTGGGATGGAGTACTGTAAACATCTTGTGCCCATGTCATGTCAGGGACTGATTATGGGATCTGCAACAGTTGGTAGTGTATTGCAGGGCAGATGTGTTTGGCTGTGGGGTGGTATACCTATTCGTACAAGACATATGTTGATTGGGGCCTGTCAACTCCATTAATGGTGCATGTAGACATATATGTTTTTGTTATGTTCCCATTGTTATCTATAGATGTATGTCCATATATACCTATATATATATTTATATATATATATATATATATATATATATATATATATATATATATATATATATGCTTACATATATATATAACTATGTCCGTATATACCTATATATATATATATATATATATATATATATATATATAATATATATATATATATATCTGCTTACAGATATATAACTTGCTGTATATATTTAGACATATAGATGTAGACATATATACCTAAAGATGTATGCATTTGTATGTATATATGTTTATATATACATATATATATATATATATATATATATATATATATATATATATATATATATATATATATATATATATATATATATATATATATATATATATATATATATATATGTATATATACATATATATATATATATATATATATATATATATATATGTGTGTGTGTGTGTGTGTGTGTATATATTTCTCTCTCTCTCTCTCTCTATACATATATATATATATATATATATATATATATATATATATATATATATGTATATATATCTATATCTACATATATAGATATGTTGTATCTGTTTAAATAATATATATGTATAAACACACATACATCTACATGCTGGAATACATTCCCTGTACTGTTAATGACTGGGTTGGATGATATGTTAATGAAAACATCAGGATTATGTATATCTGATATGGCTTAGTGGTGTGCAGGGTCCTTGGCCTTGCAGAGGCTGTTTATTTAGTTGCTGGGTAGAACAAGGGTCGTTGGATACAGAGCGATTAAGGCACTTTTAAGCAGTTGTAAGCAGGTTTGCACAGGTTTGCATTGAGGTAAACACTGCTAACTTCCAGTTACAGTTTCTTAGACTCAATTAGCTTCTAGATTGCTTAACCAGTGTAGGCATTGCTTATCCTCGTGCAAACAGGCTTAAACCAGCTTACTGATGCTTAAAAGTGCTTATTCCCGCTTACCCCACTCTAATTTTTTTAACAGAAAAGAAAACATGGTTGATAGGAAAGTGGTGAAAAAGGGGCACAAAGAGGGAAAGACAGTAGGAAAAATAGCTAGGGTTGTGCAGGAAGGGTGTGGATGAGGTCCATAGCTGCCCATTTCTTCTACAGCAACAGCTGTGCATATACACTGAATTTGGAGGTAGATTTGGACACTCAAACCCCTGGGAGGGGGTGAGGACAACAATAATAAGCCAATTAGACCACATTACATTGTGTCCAGTGGACACATGTGTGAAATGGACAGCTATGTATGGGACGAGAATTTTTTTGGGAACAGATTGCCTTTTTTTTTTCAGGTGAGAGTGGGATGTTGGGGAGGGGTAGTACGTATATTTGAGGAGGTAGGTTGGGTAGGTTAACAGACAAGACAAACAAGATGCATACAGAAGTGGTATATGACACATGTGGGGGTTAGACACTTTGATGGGGAGGGGTGTTGGGAAATCGGAAGCCCATGAGCCCCCTAGTGGAAACAGTGTGAATGAGGTCACTACCCATGGGCAGTCACTACTGCGCCTTCACATCCCTGAAGGTGGCTGTGCTGGGAGCTGTGTTGCAGGGCCATTCTGACCCTATAGTTGTGACACGTGGCCCTCGAGCCGACATAGCATTTCACCAAGCTGCTTGTTGAGCTCGCTACGCACCATGACCCGGACCTAGCGACAGGTGACAGGTTCCTGTCCACGCCCTCTCCCAGGGGGGTGAGCCCCATCCCCTGAGGCAGTTCTACCCAAAGGTGGTGCAAAACCAACAGACAGGGAGGTCCTGGGTTGGGTCCCAGACATGGTGGTGCCCTGTGCCATGGCCAGCTGCGGTGGGACTGGTGGGTCTGCTGGGACCGGCCTTCCCAAACATGCTATAGTGTTTTGATTTTATCATCATATGTGGGTTAGTAATAGTCAACACATTCCAGGGTTTGGTATAACAGCATGCATAGATATTCCCATTAACCCAGACACCAGATATGGAACTGTTGCTTAGCAAACAGAACACATGCATATATAGGGCCACAGTGGTAATAAGAACAGCATGCAGGTACATTGATGGCACCTTGACACCAATGTTGGAATAATTCAATATAGCACATGCATGGGAAGAATTAAATATTTATCAAACAACAGGGCATTATCAGAACATTGGAGTCATTACATACCGGTTGGGGTGGATATGTTGTTTATTGTTGGAGATATGGTGGGGGGGGGGTGAGAAAGATGTCAATTAACAGCTAGTATATTCCTGTAGTCCACATTACTTTCCTAGTCAGTGATATTATCTGTACTTTACAAGTCTTACTACACTACCCTACCCTATAGCCTTAGTTTGGACAATCATATGGCTGTCATCATCGTTATACATGAACTAGTTTTACCAGCAGTATACACCTCTTACCTGGAATACCTGTGGAGAGAATGTATGTTAACACTAACTTACTGTTTCTACACATACTCCCAGATTCCGGGTTGATGTTGTGCATATGGCTGTCCAACTCCTTCTGCACAGACTCTAGCTATGTGTTGACCACATGCAGGTGTACCGGGACATATCTAGAATATTGCCCTCTTCAACCTTTAGTGACTTGACACACACATATACATGCTTTCATACACAGTGTGGGTGACAGTGATCAGTGATACTTTATTATTCAGAGAAACTGCAACACTCACAATTCCCTACGATATCAGAGTAAACAGTACCAGTACCAGGTATAATGGTTTTTATTTCTCAGCACAGTGTTCGTATCCGACGTACCTGTGGGAGCAATGTTTGTTAGCATTACCTGAATGTTGCCACACAAAGTTCCAGATTACACTTTAGTATTATGCACATACATCTCACTCTGTGACTGTACACACTCTGGTCACAGCTTGACAACATGGGGGTGTAGACAGGACATACTTGGCTTATTACTCTCCTAACAGTTTTGGGAGTTGCTACAGTGACAGGTTTGTTCACATAGATGTTGGACAATCACTTGTATTCCCTGTTTGCTGGCTAAACATCTGGGATCATCCCACAGACTTACCAGGGGGACAGGGGGACATTCAGTAGATATGGGCCCATATACTGGACATTCTGGTCTCATCTGTACAGTTGTGGGGTATGATTCTGTATGCAGCCTACCTCCACTCCCAGGATTCAGACCATGGCTGTGTCTGATACAACTTAAACACTGTCCATCAGAGTTGTGTGTGCTATATAGATATTGCTGTATATCTCCTATCTGCTTTCTGTTCTATAATTCTCCTGTGCTTTTGCATGCTGACCTTGTATTACAACACTCTTATACAGATTTCCTAGACAGTTATATTTTGTAGGACAGTGTACGTAATACCTCATTAGTCAGAGCAACTCCATCACTCACAATGCCAGATAATGCCAGTGTAAACAGTACCAGTACAGGGTATCATTCTTGTATTTCTGGGCACAGTGTTGGTATCTGACAGACCTGTGGGAGAAATGTTTGTTAGCACTACTTGATTGTTGCCACACACAGTACCAGATTCCACATTATTATTATGCACATACATCTAACTCTGTTACTGTACACACTCTGGCCACTGCCTGACAAGATGGGGGTGTAAATGGGACATACATGGCTTCTTAGTCTCATAAGTTTTTAGAGAGTTGCTAGTGTGCCAGCTTTGTTCTCATAAATGTGTGTCAATCAATTGCACTTACTGTTTGCTGCCTATAGGTCTGGGATCATCCCACTGATTTCTCAGGGGGGCAGGTTGACAGGCAACAGATATGGGCCACTTTACTGGACATTCTGGACATATCTGTACAGTTGTTGGTTATGATTCTACATACAGACTACTACCACTGGCAGGATTACACACATTACTGACACCATGGCTGTGTGTGCTAAAAAAACAACAGTTCACATCTCAGTTGCATGCACTATTTAGGTTTTGTTGTCTGCCTTTTCCCTGTTTTCTGTTTATGTGTTTCTCAGTTGTACTAAATGGCCTCTCGGGATTACACCAGTCATATACAGGCATTCCTACACATTCTATTTATGGTGCACGGTGTGGGTAACAGTGCTTATTACAACAGTACTATTACGTGAATGAAAATCTACATTATCATATGATACCAGAGTATACGCATCCAGTCCAGCAGTTAGATTTTTATTGTCAGGCTATTACGCTTTTATTTACATACATACTATATGAGTCTTTTCCTGCCATATTCTCCGGTGTGTGCAGTACTTGTCTTAAACAATACATGTTTTATACAGGCAATTAATTTACTAATACTTTCAGATTTATTTCCCATAAGAGTACATGCAAGAGTATTACTGACCTGCCTTGCGTCACAACCTCTCCAGGCAACTGCCATGGGCCTCCTGGTTTGCGGCCCACTTGATTGCAGTTATGGAGGACATAAGAGGAATATTTAGCCATACCTATCCATGATATACTTCAGCTGGCAATTATTAAACAGGTAGAGGACTGATACTTGCACACAGCTGGAACATCCCCTGCCATTCTAGCCTATTGGATCCACTGATCCAAGAGGTCCCCCTTATGCTGCTTCAGGTTGGCATAGTGATGCCTGACCTGCTCACCAGTTTGGGGTATGCCAGTGGCACTGGTGAAGTCACGGGCGAGATGGTCCCAGGCATCTGCCTTATATTGCGAGGCCTGGTACTGGCCCTGCAGCAGTCTCTGTTCATGGTCTTTGACAAGGAGACCTGCCATGACTCTGGACTCCTGGATGCACCAGCACTGCACCCGAAAGGCATACCCTCTCCCTTCCTGACATAGTGCCTGCAAGGGAAGCTACAACCAGTTATGGGATGTATTTCCACCTCTTGGGTTTAAGTAGGGCCAATTTCCCACATTTTTTCCTGATTGGCCAGTTTTGAAAAGGCTAAGCTATGGGCAAACCTGCTTGCCCACGGTTGGCATTGTTTAAAGGGATATAACACTGGGAAGATTGAGTTAGCTGCCCTATACATTGCTTCCACCTCCTAAACTGGCCTGTGCAATGCTTAGCATTGCTTACATTTGACTTTGCATTATATTTCCTTTTTGGCATTGATTTGTTATTCATTATATCTTCTGTGTATGCCTGGTATCCATGATTCATGTGTACGTACACCGTATGGGGTCCTTGTGTTTTACTGGGGACTTCAACATTCTATTACAATTGCACCTGACTTCTGGGCTTACTGCTGTACTCCAGTTCACATATTTATGTTATGTAGTGGGTTATGGAACATATGTCTGTATACCGATTCCTTTCACAGGTTCAGTTTGATTTTACTATAGTGACTACTTGTTTGCTGACATCTCATTCTTCTGTACTTCTGTGATGGCTTGGTGGTTAACTACTGTAACTATAGTGTATAGGGTCCTGGGTTCAAGACCTGCAAGGCTGTTTATTTTGTTGATTGGCAGAACAAGAGTCATTGGATACAGAGTGATTAAGGCACTTTTGAGCATTTGTAAGCGGGTTTGCGTGGGTTTGTGCGAGGGTAAGCAATGCTAACCTCTGGTTGCATATGCTTACCGAGAGTTAGCTTCAATATTGCTTTACCTGTGTGCGCATTACTTGCCCCCATGCAAACAGGCTTAAACCTGCTTATTAGTACTTATATTTGCTTACTACTGCTTATTGGTGCTTATACCTGCTTACTAGTACTTTATTCATTATGACACTGACACCTCACATGTGCATTTATTACAGTACTCCAATTCATAAATATATGTTATTTAGTGGGTTATGCAACAAAAATATTGGTCATAACGTGCTTTGCCAGAGAAAATGGAACATGCTGCAGTGGGACTCAAACCGGGAATGCCTGCTCGTAAGGCAAATGCTCTGCCCACTACACTATTGCTATGCTGCTTCATTTGCATATATCTTCCTTGTTATCCTCTTCAGCAATTTAAGCTGCATTAACTGTAGCTAAGCATTGGGCACACCCATGCACTTGTGGTTAGCTTTAATCGGAGTTTTAAAAAAATAAAAGGGTTTGTTCATTTTATTTCTATATACTTGCTGTTGTACACGGGGGGGGGGACTGTTGGTGGGGATAATCAGACACCTATGAGCAGTCTCGCTCATTTCTTAGCCCTTTCAGCTGTTCTTCATTGCAGGGACGGGTATATTCTGAGAGCTCTGCTCTCAAACAAGCCCCCTGCAGTCTTACATGCTTTGTGTAAGATTAGGAGCTCAGGCAGTGTGCCTCATTACTGTGCATGGCACGCTGCAGTCCTGCTCCTAAACGGCTGCTTCCTTGCAGGACTAAGGTAGTCCTGCATGGAAGATTAGTAAATCCGGGGGATTATCTTGGCAACCTTCCCAAATATGTAAACACTTCAGCATCATGTGTTTTATCCTCTTAAGGCAAAAAACATCTTTTGTTTTAAGAATTGCTATGATGCTGTAAAGAATTTGAATTGCCACTGCAAATGTGACTGTTTCTGAATGTGCGCAGGAAACCATTAGCGGTCTATTTTTAAACTGTAAATATGTGTTACCTTTCTTAACTTCTTACAAACCGAATGAGTCAAAATAGTAAATAATTGTCTTTTTAAGTGCTATGATTTGAAATTGAATATTGTATTTCTTGTTTGTATTTTAAAATAAGCTAGAATGTCTAAAGCAGACTATCAGCTGTTTTAGTGACACAGTTAAAAAAATTGTAGGAATGCCAGAGACAGGGACCAAAGAACTTCAATTAACTTCAAATGTTAAGTTGTCTATCTCGCCTTCATTCTTGCTGGATGGGTTCGGAGCCGACGTCGGCTCCGACTCGGCCACTGTAAAAGCTCGAGAGTTGGTTCCACCGGCTCGAGGCTCCCCTTATATCCCACAATGCTAGGCGAGAGTTACCTCAGATCTCGTTTGCCGCTACAGCTATCGAGGTGTTGGTTTTCTACCGGTTCTTGGTAAGTGACTTTTCTTGTGAAGTTAGTCTATTAAAACCCCTTTAATTTTAATATTTTTACTTATTTCCCTTAGTTTAGAGAAATTTTTATCCCCTTCTAAAAAATTCCCGTTTTTTTTTTTTTCCCTCAAGAACTTTAAGTTCTTCCCTTGGGCCTACAGGCCTTTTTTCTTTCCCTAGTGGAGTGTGTGTGTTATTTTCTTATTTTAAAAACCTAGTTAGTGATTTATTATATTTTAAACTAGACAGGGTGTAATTAGTGTGTTTGTGACTGTGTGTGTGATTACACCTTTAGATATGTCTAAAGAAGCAAAGGTCTCCGGATTCAAGAAGTGTGATGCGTGCTGTCAGAAAATGTCTCTGACGGACGCTCACACTTCTTGTGTCTACTGTCTGGGACCTTTGCACCTGCAGGACTCCTGTGCTGTGTGCCATGGCTTCAGCCCCAGGGTCCTGCAGGAAAGAAAAAATAAATTAATTTTAAGGGGCTTACTCAAGCCAGAGGATTCCCTTTCTGTATCTACAGGGAAGCCCTCTAAGGCATCTAGGTCTTCCGCTCCGACAACTGAGCCGAGACCTAAGGTTTCTAAACCTATGTCTACATCGGCTCCGGCTGGAGCCGATGACTCTCAGTCCACAGTTTCTGTGGTTCCTCGCTCCGGCTGGAGCCGAGGTATTAGAAATTCCCGTGTCGGCTCCGACCAGACCTTCGGAGCCGACAACTAGGAAGAGGTCCAGGTCACCATCCCTTGGCTCCGTTCATTCGGCTCCAGGATCTCCCCTGCTGTCTGAACGGAGCCAAACATCTCACTCCTCTAGGTCATCGAGGCTGTTGGATCATGACCTTCAGAGGGTAGTGAGTCGACTTCTTAAGTCCGAGGCACTGGCCCAGATGCTTCAGAGCCCGACTCATCAGTCGATGCCTGCCCCGGTCCATCAATATATTCCTCCTTCGACTCTCTTGAGCTCGGAGCCGGGTCGCGTCGGAACCGAGACTGTGATAGCGTCGGAGCCGATACAATTGTCTTCGGCTCCGTCCGGCTCGATTTCTTCCTTGGAAGAATCTCGGCCGGACTTCCCTCATCGGCTCCGAGGGGGTGAGTGGCATCGGACCCTTGTCCGACCCCCCTCTCCCTCTCGGTGCTTCGGTGCTGGTAAGTTCGGCTCCGACATCGGCCTCGGAGCCATCACTGTCGGTGCCGAGGGAGGTTCTTAGCTTCTCGGAGCGGGGACCTCTGGCTTTGCCTGACAGGGGTGCATTCGAGGTCATGCGGAGTGTGTTAGAGCCTGGCTCTACTCCACAGTCGGCTCCGTCCGCCCCTCCCTCTACGGTGCCTCAGGTCAAGTCGACTCACTCCCTCATCCCGGACCGCAGAGAGCCAGCTCCTCAGTAACCCCATGTGGGGATTTCATCCTCTTCTGAGGCCTCTCCTGATTTGGCAGAAGAGCCCCCTCGGAAGAGGAAGTGTAAGAGGAAACACATTGACTCACCTGAGTCCATCACGTCGGACACAGATTTAGATGATTCTGAGGGTTCCCCCCGTTCCCCTTCTGAAGATGTCTCATTTGCAGACATTCTAGAGATCCTGAAGCAGAGGGGAAATTGGCCAGCCCTCAACCCTTCGGAGGATGAATCTGTGTATCTTGAGGCGTTTGGCTCTCGCCCTTCCACCTCCTGGGTGTCCCCCTTTGACCCCCTCATGCAGGTGGTTGCTAAGAAGGCATGGACGGCTCCTGATTCAGTGGACCCCACTCCCAGGAGACCCTCCAAGTTCATAACGGCGCCAGCAGACAAACAGTTCTTAACAAAAGGAGTTTCTGTGGATGCTATGGTGGTAGCTGCTGCCACTAAGAAGGAGTTAGCTGATCCTTCAGTACCTGTCCATCCACCTAACAAGGAATCTAGGTCCATGGACAGGTACGGGAAGCGGATGTTCTTGTCAGCGACATTTACCATGCGTTCGCTGAACTACCTATGCCATTTTACTTGTCTTCAAAGGGACTTGATCAAGGAAGCGAGTGAAATGTTAAAGGACCCTACAGCTGCGGGTTTTCAAGATAAGATGAACACGCAGCTGGCTACCCTTAACTCCATAACCAACTCCTCCATGCGTCTTCTTTCTTACGCGGCTGATGGAGCGAGTAGAGCCGCAGGGACAGGTGTGGCCTTACGTAGGCATGCCTGGATGCGGCGATGCAATTTTGTGGACCCCTTCAAGACGTCTTTCACTAACTCCCCGTTTGATGGATCATCTCTCTTTGGTCCTCAAGTGAAAGAAACCTTGACTAGGTGCGAAACTGATGGCAAGACCCTTTCTGCCGTCGGAGTCCGTTTTTCTACTCCTTCTAGGCCTTACCCCAAAGGCCAGAAGGGTGGAAAGATGTGGTTCCGTAAACAATCTCAAGGGACTTCGCCTGACGACAGAGTCGTTTCGCCAGAGGCAGAGGCGGAATAACAATGGTAGACGCCGCCTAGGGGCAGGGGGTCCATAGAACCAGGGCAATCGGGAAGCCTTCTCTGACAAGCCCTTTCAGCATCCCTGAGGTGTTGCCCGACTGCCCACCTTCGGAGGCAGTCGGGGGAAGATTGTCACTGTACCCAGAAGCCAGGCTATCCCTGACTCAAGACAAATGGGTACAGTCCGTCATTTCCGAAGGCTATTCTATCCCCTTTCTTCGCATTCCAAAACAATCAAAAAAATCCCTTCCAGATGTTCCACCCGCTCAAAGGGATCTAGCGGTTTTGGAAATTTCAAAACTGCTTGCAAAAAGAGCAATTCAGCCAGTTCCAGCAGACCAGCAAGGATCCGGAATCTACTCAAGGTTCTTTTTAGTTCCAAAGAAAACAAGGGACTGGAGACCAATTTTGGATCTCAGTATCTTGAACAGATCAGTCAAGAAAACAAGATTTCGGATGGTCACGCTGCAATCCATTCTTCCCCTCTTGGGCAAAGGAAACTGGATGTGCTCTATAGACCTTCAGGATGCGTACTATCACATAAAAATGAACAGACGCTCCAGAAGATTCCTCCGCTTCAGGCTGGGAACCAGTCATTTTCAGTTCAGGGCCCTGCCCTTTGGTCTCACCACTGCCCCGGTGTTTACCAAATGCATGGCAGTGGTAGCTTCTCACCTGAGACGACAAGGATTCCAGGTGTTTCCATATTTGGACGACTGGCTCCTCACAGCTCCCACCAAGCATCTCCTTCTGATGGCCAGGGATTACACTTTTCGCATTTGTCAAAAGTTAGGCATTTCAATAAATTGCGAAAAGTCTGTTTTGTCGCCTTGTCGTGCTATTACTTTCATAGGCGCAAATCTAGACACAGTAGACATGTCTGCGAGACTAACACATCAGAGAATAACAGACATTCACAAACTGGTCTCACTCCTTTTCAACAACAACAGAATCAAAGCCAGGTTAGTTCTGAAAGTGTTGGGAATTATGGCGGCCATACCTCTGCTTCCATTAGCCAGATTCCACATGCGGATCCTTCAATGGATGCTCTTTACTCAATGGTCATACCAGGAACTTCCAATGTCTCACACCATTATGATCACGCAAGTGCAAAAATCATCTCATTTGGTGGATGTCTTCCCTCAGCTCTTGTTGGGAAGACCCTTTGTTCCACCCTCCGGTTGCTACTCTGACAACGGATGCCTCCCTGATCGGGTGGGGGGGGCATTATCAGGGCAGGATGGTCCAGGGCACATGGCAACCAAACGAATGCCACTTGCACATAAATGTTCTGGAGATGAGAGCAGTGCTTTTAGCGTTGCAAGCCCTTCAAGACTCTCTTCCCTTGGGAACGATTGCAATCCAGACAGACAATATGTCTGTAGTGTGGTACATCAACAAACAAGGCGGAACCAGGTCATACCCCCTGTGTCGAGAAGCACTCAGACTGTGGCAATGGGCGATTTTTTCTCAGCGGTTTCTGATAGCAACGCACATCCCCGGGAAGTCCAATCAAATTGCGGACAAATTGAGCAGAGCTATCCTCATGCCTCACAAGTGGTCTCTGAAAGACTCTGTTGTGAGAGAAATTTTCCTCAAGTGGGGTCAGCCTTGCTGCGATCTTTTTGCTACTCCCCAAAACAGCAAGTGCAGAGAATATTTCACTCTATTCCCTTTACCAGGCCAACCCAGCAGAGACGCTCTAGTCCAAGTTTGGCCCCGGGGACTTCTGTATGCATTTCCTCCCTTCCCACTAATCTCTCAAGTGATACAGAAAGCTATCGCTCAGAAGGCCTCATTGATCCTCATTGCTCCTTACTGGCCTCGACAGGTGTGGTTCCCCTTTCTACATCGATTTCTTTTGAGCGACCGTGGAATCTGGACCTAGTTCCAGATCTTTTGATCCATCAGTCGGGTCAGTTTCATCGCTCCTCCCTCTCTGAACCTCACTGCTTGGTTCCTCCAGTTCCAACCTTAGCCAGGCTTCCTCAATTATCTCACTCTGTTCGAGATATTTTGATAGCTTCCCATAAATCTTCCACTCGGAAGATTTATTTGAGTAAGTGGAAACGCTTCACATATTGGGCTCAAGGAAAGGACATAGATCCTTTCACTGCTTCCATCCAATTAGTCCTTGATTTTCTAGCTGAACACTTCCATGCAGGTTCATCTCCCTCTACTCTTAAAGTTCAATTGGCAGCTATTTCTAACTTTCATGTGGGTATTTCTGAATCTGCCTTAATGTCCCACAAGCTTTGCAAAGCCTTTTTGAAAGGAGTTTTTCTCCTCAGACCTCCTATAAGAAATCCTCCTTCTCCTTGGGACCTAAATTTAGTTCTTGCTTCTTTGATTCTTCCCCCTTTCGAACCTGCAGTCTCCTGTTCTTTAAAATTGCTATCATGGAAGACTCTTTTTCTGGTAGCTATTACTTCAGCTAGAAGAGTTTCAGAGCTTCAAGCACTCAGCTGTCGACCTCCTTATCTATTGTTTCATAAGGACAGAGTATCCTTACGAACTAACCCGTCCTTTTTGCCTAAGGTGGTCTCGACGTCAAATCTAAATCAAAGCATTGACCTCCCTGTCTTTTTAATAGAATATTCCAATAGGTCTGAACAAAAATTACACTGCCTGGATGTTCATCGTCAACTGAGGTACTACTTGGATAGAACAAAACAATTCAGAAAATCTGATCAGCTGTTTGTCTCCTATGCGGAAAGCAGAAAGGGACTTTCAGTTTCAAAGGTATCATTATCCAGATGGCTAACATCTTTGATTTCCCTTGTATATGAAATTAGACACCAAAAACTGCCTAATAAACCTAAGGCCCATTCCACCAGAGCTTTGGCTACTTCTTTAGCCTTCCAAGACAGACTGCCTATTGACACCATTTGTGCAGTGGCTACTTGGGCTACTCCTCACACTTTCATTTCTCATTATAAGTTGGACTTAGCTTCTAGGCATAGAGCTAACTTTGGTTCCACTGTTCTCAGGAGTCTGTTCCGTTAGGCCACCCGGGACAAGGTGCTAGGGACGCGGTCCCATCCAGCAAGAATGAAGGCGAGATAGACAACTTAACATATAGAAGTTATGTTCTTACCATAACGTTCCATGTTAGTTGTCTTCTTCTCACCTTCTTCTTGCGTCCCACCCTCCTTCCCCCTGGCCTGGACAGACCTAGAGGAGTTGTGATTGTGACCTCTCTTTCTACCACCTCTTTCTTAGGCATATGCTGTTATGCATATTTCCTGGTTCAGGATGTAGGTCACCCTTCTTTCTTCCTGTTGTTAGAGGTGGACTCTGTTTAGAGTTATTCTGTTACTATTATAAGCTGGGGTTAGCTTACAAACGAGATCTGAGGTAACTCTCGCCTAGCATTGTGGGATATAAGGGGAGCCTCGAGCCGGTGGAACCAACTCTCGAGCTTTTACAGTGGCCGAGTCGGAGCCGACGTCGGCTCCGAACCCATCCAGCAAGAAGAAGGCGAGAAGAAGACAACTAACATGGAACGTTATGGTAAGAACATAACTTCTATTTATCCTCCTAAGTCAAAAAACATTTTTTGTTTTAATAATACAGACATGCTTACTGAAGTTAATAAAAGTCTCTTGTCTCCAGTTTCTGCGGCTGCCGCGTTTTTATTTACTTTACATTAGCTTTAAAATTCATTTGCTTCATTCAGTGTCCTGAACATTAACAATGAGCATAGGTCTCTTTTTCTGTTCTGTTTAACCCAGTGCTTCTGAAGTATCTTCAGATATAATATTTTACTTCACACCACTCAAAGAAGATATATATTTTTTTACAGAATTTTGTTGAACTGTTTCATGTTTGTGTGCTATTAACTTTAATTTTTTTTGAATTTCTGGTAACTCTCAGTGAACCAGTAATGCCAGCCATTAGTTTCATACTTATTTTTGTTCATAAAATGCATGTGATGCAAAACACTTTGTTCTTTTATTTTATATATATATTTATTATATTTTTAAGTAAATTCAAATAATATTTCAAAATTATCTCTGAAATTGGGCCTTTTTGACCTCATTATTTTTGGCTTTGTTCAGAATTCTTGGGTAAAGAAGTTGAGAGGTATACCAAAGAGGCTTTGCACATAGACAACTATACCATAAACATTCATCTTTCCCACTGCTGCAATAAATGGATTGTTTCCCTATCCAGGAAACAACAACCAGCCAGCTTCAAAAAGCTCTGCCCCCCACCCTCCTACACACCCCTTGACTTGACTGCTGATTGGTAAGTCCAGCAATGGAACTCAGCAGTCAGAATGGAGATTTATTCGGCTCTTTCTTGCTGTCTGTAGAAGAAGCATCTCCCTGGCTTCACAGAAGCAGCAATTGGCTTGAAGCTTCATTTCTGGCAGATACGTCCCCACTGGGAAACCTTTCCACACAGAAATTATTGCCCCTTTTATTTTTTTGACTAAAAATAGTAGTTCCCTTTTACATCAGAGGTTTCTTGCTAGGGACCACTTTTCTTAGTTATTAGTGTCTTTTAAACTAATTTGGGCTATTTTTGTGCAAATGTATGTACTGCTTTTGTAAACTTTAATTTTTTGATAAAAAGTTTTAAGATGGGGAGGAATGTATAGTGCTTATACTAACTTCCTGATAATCTCTTACCATATTGCTTTTCTGTCAGCGTGTTTAAGCATTTGAACAGAGTACTGTTAGGGAATTTGTGTTCTGCTTGCTCTTTTTTCTTGTGAAGGGACTGGGGAAGTATGAGTGTAAGTCTGCTTGTTGTGGACACTCAGCAGCAACTTACCTTCCAACTGACTCCCTCCTGCAATACTTACTGCTTTTGGCTCCTCTTCCTCAGCTTAAGCATGGATACTTACTCCAGTCCCATGAGTTCTTCTCCCATTGTACCTAGAAAGAAAAAAAGATTACTTAGTTACCAGAGAATAATTGCCTTTGTCATGGACTCAGTCTATGCCTCAGCTGACAGTGGGTGAACCTGCAGTGGCCATTGGTTGTTCTTCAGATCACTCACTTACCTCTCTGGCTTCTTCCGTTGTAGTTCTTTTTTCTGTTCCAGTATCTGATATGTGTATGGGTGACAATACAAGACAGCACTCCTTCTTCCTGGAAATAATTTTATTGATGTTCATAAGTCACATACCAGTTTTCGCTGCATAAGCCTTCATCAGTGTAAAGAACCATTGTTGCATCAGACCATTAAATACTTTCTACTTACACCCCATTGGTCAGTCACAAACAATCATTTAACCCTGGTGGAAACAAGCCCCCTAACATGATAATCCACCTTTTTATTTTCTTTTTCATCCAGTAGTTTATGCCATCCACCTTTGTTATGACTTTTATACCCAATTTTATCAATAACTGTAAAATAAAATTTAGCAGTACTATGTTGCAGAGTGTATTTATATAAAGCATTAGTAGTTTTTTGCATCCGATATCACTCATATATTCGGTTATCCTAAACCTCAAAGGTCGAGAAGTCTGACCTATATAAAATGCCGAACAGTTACATGTAACTAGGTATGTCATCCAGTCTGTGTTGAAATTAGCAAACATTCAAATGTCAAAAACTTGTGAAGTATTAGCAGTATAACAGTACAGATGTCCATAAAATATTATTTACAGTTGTTACAGTGTCCACAAGGCTGACATCCTCTAATTAGATGCCCTCCAAGGGACAATTGACTCATAGATGGACCTACCTCAATGTTCTTTTTATAATGATTGAATCAGCCCCCTAAAGTCTTTCCATGCCTAAATGTAAATAAACACTCAGCTGGTAAAATATTACTTAGGTTTTCTTCTAGAAGTAATATATCCCAATATTTCCTCACAAGATCCATAAAAGATTTTGTATTATTTCCAAAATTCGTAACTAGCCTTAGAGGTCCCTCTGTCACCTCTTTAGACTTATATTTTAAAAGCTGCTTTCTATCTTTGTCTTGGATTGAGCATAATATTTTACGGATATCTGTACTGTTATACCCCTTTCCATAAATCTCCGACCCAGATCTTCAGCCTCTTGAACATATTCTGACTTGAAAGAACAGATAATTTTAATCCTAAGTAACTCTGCCTTCGGTATATTCTTAACCATGTGTTGAGGACAACTGTTGGCCTGCAAAAGAGTATTTACCTCCGGGAATTTCCTGAACATTCGACTACTGAGTGTCCCATCTAATTCCACCTGTATCTCTATATCTAAGAAGGTAATTCTTCCCAAGTCATGATTCTCAGTAAATTGTATACCCCATTTATTCTCATTTAGGTATTGCACAATATTCTGATAAATGCCTGGCATCTGACCAACCAGCAATCATCCAAATACCTTCTCCAGTTCATTGATTCCAAATATATATTGTGTGAGTTATCATAAATCAATTGCTCCTCCAAATACCCCATAAAGAGGTCAGCATAAATAGGTGCAAAGGCTGCCCCCATAGCGGTACCATTAAGCTGTAAATAGCATTCTTCCCATAAATAAAATACATTTTTCATTACTACATGTTCTGTTAAACATAACAGAAAAGTATTGAACCCTGAACAGTATATAGATACCCTATTTAGCCAATACTCTATGGCTATTAATCCTGCCCAGTGTGGAATACTAGTGTACAATGCTTTCACATCCAATGTGCAAAGAAACCAACCTGAATCCAACTGCATATCCTCTATAACTGACAAAAACTCAGTCGTGTCTTGAATTCTAGATCTGACATATCCCAATACTGATTTTAAGTAATATGACAAAAAGTCTGATAATGGCTCTATCAGAGAACCATTCTTCACTACATATGGTCTACCTGGTGGGCTTCTACCATTTTTATGGATCTTGGGCAGCATATAAAAATACTGCCTGATGGGATCCAGCACTGTCAGTTGATACAAGACATCTTTTGTGATAATCTCTTCCCTATAGGCATCTCAAAAAAAATTATCAATCTCAACCTTAAACTTAGGGGTGGGATCTAAATACATCTTTTGATAGAATTGTTGGTCAGATAATTTGGCATTAGCTTCAGCAAAATACACGGCCCAATCCCAAACAACCAGCTGGCCACCCTTGTCAGCCTTATTTATCACAATTTGCTTATTTTTCAGCTAATTTTTTGAGTGCTAACCACTCCATTTTATTCAAATGTGAACTAGGGTTTTTCTTAAATTCCCTATACTGAAAATGCAAATCTTTTGAAATCTTCTATTGAAAACTGGCCACATACTTGTTCATAGGTGGTGTAAATTTAGATAGCCTAAATCTAAATTTCTGGGAACCCGGACCACGTCTTGTCCGTTTATCAGAGAACAACCTAAGGTTTAATAATCGGCAAAAATCAACCACATCTTTAGCAAAAACATCTTCTGATACAGAGTAACCAGGAATAAAACCCAAACCTTTATTAAGCAACTCAGTTTCAGAAGGTGACAACACAGCAGAAGAAATATTATTTACATTATTGTTCTTGTTTATTTGGTCAGCATCAACTGTAAGATTGTCTCTAAATTGACTTTGCCTTTGTCTGTGTTCCCTACCTCCCCTTCTAACCCTCCTAAAGGGGTAATTCCAGACTTCCTTTTAGCTATAGGAGACACAGATACTCCACCATCAGTATCATTAGCTGAGGAACTCTCCCCAGCTGATACATCCAATGGAGTCTTTTTAAGGATAGATTTACCCCTCTTAAATTTAAAGGAAGAAGAATGTTCTTTATTAGGCATAAACTTCACTGTCTTTTTACTACTATCAAATTGTTTAACATTTTTATAATCAGTCAGATATCTTTCAGATTTTTAATCATACGAATTTTAAGCTCTTTTTCAACTGTAGTAAGCTTATTCACAAGCATCTCCATTTGTTTATTATATTCCGCATTGTGTTCATATTGTTTAACCTCTAAAAATAATACTTTCAAACCATTTGCAAATGCATCAATTTTCCTACCATAAAAATCTTTTAACAGTTTCACAACAGTCATTGAGGCATGCTGTTGGGCCTTCTGCCATCCTTACAGAAACTCGTCATCAAGTCCCTTTACAAACGGATGCAAACAAACCCTAAGAGCCCTCTGGGTCAAGTCTTTGGTTTCATATGCTTTAAATAGGTGTAAGTGCAATACATTTATATGCAGTTCTTTTATTTTATTATAAATGTGTCCAAACAAGTCACTGCAAGAAGCTAAATGTTTAACAATACCTATTTCCTCAGGTTTAGAACCTGGGCTCAAAAAGACATCCGCGTCTTCTTTATCCAATGTCAAACCATCCAGTAGTTGAACTAAATCCATTTTGGTCATTTTGATCAACTGCAGACAACAAAATGTCTTAAAAAATAAATCTGCTTGCTTGTAAAATCCAGCACAGACTTTTCTCAGCGTTTTCAGATGCAGCAGAACGTACCACTTGCAAAAAAAACAAGCGGTGAATGCAAAACCAAATTGGATCTCCAAATAGTGATTAATCTTGATGAAAGTGCTTAAAGTTAATGTTTAGACTGCCAATCATGTAGTATATCCACAAAAATAGTGAAGCTCAACACTGAACAACCAAAAATTATGGTTTTATTATCCAAAACTGGCCTCCACAAGTTCTTGTAACATTGTATGGTCCGCCCAAGACATGCCGTGCTCCTATGTGAAAATACAGCTACTCCAAAGTAATACTGCTTCAAAAAACAGTATAAACCCTCAGCAAAAGCCAATTCTATTTATACAGCAATAAAGCAACAGCACATGATCTAAGTCCAATGGTCATTCAGTTTTATGAGCACCAAACAAACTTCAGAGTATACAATCCTGTACCAGTCCATGGTTAAGAATATACTGAAGGCACAGTTCCTTAGGATTAAAAGGATCTATTCTTTAGAGTCAGAATATGTTCAAGAGGCTGAAAATCTGGGTTGGAGATTTGTGGAGAGGGGGTATAACAGTACAGATGTCTGTAAAATATTATGCACAATCCAAGACATAGACAGAAAGCAGCTTTTAAAATAAAAGTCTAAAAAGGTGGCAGAGGGACCTCTAAGGCTAGTTATGAATTTTGGAAATAATACAAAATCTTTTATTGATGTTGTGAGGAAATATTGGCATATATTACTTCTAGATGAAAATCTAAGTTATACTTTACCAGCTGAGTGTTTATTTACATTTAGGTGTGGAAAGACTTTAGGGGGATGGTTCAATCGTTATAAAAAGAACATTGAGGTAGGTCCAACTATGGGTCAATTGTCCCTTGGAGGGCATCTAACTAGAGTATGCCAGCCTTGTGGACACTGTAACAACTGTAAATATGTTAGTAAAACTGAGCATTTTTTAATCCGCTAATACTTCAAAAGTTTTTGACATTCGAATGTTTGGCAAGTGCAACACAGAACGGGTGATATACCTAGCTACATGTAACTTTTCAGCATTTTATATAGGTCAGACTTCTCGACCTTTGACATTTAGGATAACAGACCATATGAGTGATATCAGATTCAAAAAAACTGCTAATGCTTTATATAAACACACTCTGCAACATAGTACTGCTAAATTTTATTTTACAGTTATTGATAAAATTGGGTATAAAAGAAATAAAAAAAGTGGATGGCATAAACTACTGGATCAAAAAGAAAAAAAAGTGGATTATCATGTTAGGGGGCTTGTTTCCACCAGGGTTAAATGATTGTTTATGACTGACCAATGGGGTGTAAGTAGAAAGTATTTAATGGTCTGATGTAACAATGGTTCTTTACAGTGATGAAGGCTTATGCAGCCGAAACTGGTATGTGAATTGTGAACATCAATAAAATTATTTCCAGGAAGAAGGAGTGCTGTCTTGTATTGTTGGCTGTTGGATTTTATAAGAAGACTGAGCACCTGGTGACTGTACCTGCACAGAACTTGGCTTCATATGCATGGATGAACCATCTTCTTTAGATTTGGGAGATACTCCAGGAGATCCTTCTTGGGTAAAAAGGGCAATAGACCATTAGCCTGGGCAGGCATCTCTCCTTTGAGTCAATCTTCTTCCACAGAAACTCTTATTAATTAAAAACAGAAGACTTAACACTATCTTTCCGAGGAAGCAATTACAGTAAAACAAGATGAATTTCTTACCTTGGCAAGACAGGCACTACAGGCAATGAATCCTGGTACACAGAAACAATTACAGTTGGGCATTACCTGTAAAGTAATACTTGAGGAAACAGGGTCTGATGATTATGACTTTGACAGAGGTAGAACATCTCTTACAGATTCACTAGCACAGCTAAATGACTGTGAGGAAAATACTAATTCTTATTCTCTTGTGGGGGAGTTTACTTTTAATCAAACCGTAGCCAGGTATTTCTATAGGCACAAACAGAAGTTCCCCTTGAACTGAGGAGATACTATGATACGTTACAAATACACATACCTCATTCCTATCCCATCTCTCTCTCCTTAATGCCAGTCCTGGAAGATGTGTTTAATTCTGTTCATAAACATCCTGATACCCAGCCAAGTGTCCCTTAAAAAACAAATATATTGCATAAGGTACCGCAGGCTAATAAAATTATTTTCTCTCCCTCTTCTTAGATTTGATCCAGCAGCAATTTCAACTGCATCTTGTGCAACAGGTTGGTCTTTAACAAGAACCTTTCTCCTGGTGATAAAGAAGGCAAGATGTCGGCCCAGGTAGGTAAGAGAATGTTTTCTTCTACTTTAACCTTCAGAATTTGGAATTACCAGGTATATATATGAAAGTTTATGCTTTGTCATATGGACACTCTGAGAATGAGCTACCACTCTTTCTACAGAGAAAGGTCTTTTAAAGCCATACTGTCCCATGTATACAAACATGCTTTGAAGGGTCTGCATGATTGTGCAGATACTGTGTCTAGAGCAACTGCAACTGTTACTGCTACAGTGTCGAGAAGATATGCTTGTAGTTTGCTGATGAGGTAAAGTCTGAAATTTTTGATTCTGGTTTAGATAAGGAGGTATTGTTTGACTCTTCTGCTACCCAGGTTCTCAAACAATATGATAAAAGGGGGAAATTGATTCAGGGAGTTTTTAAGATTGTTTATGTATCCCAATAGAAATCTTATAGGCATGCCTCTTTCACAAAAAAAAAAAAAAAACAATAAAAAAGCCAAATAATCATTTTCTGGCAAACAAGTTGCTGACAAGAGATGGCCAAAGGAAAAAAACACAACAAGAAACAGGGACAGATCAACAGTACAGAATGACTAAGCCTACATTGTTTCCTCTTTCTCTGTCCTTTTGCAATCTGTCCTGCAAACTGGTTCTCAACACTCTCCTTTGGCAGAAGATTGTCTCAAATTCTAGGGTGCTAAAACTGGTGCAACGAGTTACAGATGGCACTGGATAAAAAAAAACTCCCTTTCAGGGGAATTGCTCCTCACTCTGGGAACCAAGCATAATTTCTTCCCTCAGGTTCTACTGTTATTACTCACCCAAGGAGTCATAGAACCAGTGCCTGTTAGTTAAAGGGGCAAAAGCTTCTATTTCAGAATGTTTCTAGTACCAAAGAAAGAGACCTCTTGGTGACCAGTTCTGGATCTTTTATTTCTAAATCTGTATGCAAAAGTACCAACATTCAACATGTTGATTTTACAGAACCTCTTACTCCTCACTCCTCCTGTGGGTTACCTAGTAAAACTAGATTAAAAGATGCCTATTACCACATTTCCATAGCCACACATTTTAGGAAATATCTGAGGTTCTATGTTTCTGTGTCACATTATAAGTTCTCAGCATTACCCTTCGGTTTATCTACAGCTCCAAAGCTTTTCACAGAATGCTAAGTTCCAGTCATAGCTTATTGCACTCTAAATGGCATTAACAATTTTCCTTATTTAGATGACCTGCTTATCTTTGCAGAGTCTTTACCCAGAAATCAAGAGTCATTAACTTGGGTTATGTCTCTTTTGACCAATCTAGACTTCCAGATAAATATTGCAAAGGCCAAATAAAAAAGCCAAATAATCATTTTCTGGCAAACAAGTTGCTGACAAGAGATGGCCAAAGGAAAAAAAAAACACAACAAGAAACAGAGACAGATCAACAGTACAGAATGACTAAGCTAGCATTATTTCCTCATTCTCTGTCCTCTTACAATCTGTCCTGCAAACTGGAACATCATCCTTGACTCTGTTTTACAGGGCTGTGTTTCTGGGCTGCATTCTATATACTTCTCGGTAGAAGGCTTTTTTAACACTAGAGAAGGTGGAATTTTATCTAGTCCAAGGAAGTCATAGTGCCACTTTATTCGGCCCTTTTCAGACCTATTAGAGTATAATGTCTCCTTCTGCATGTACCTGACCAGACGTATACAACAGTTGGAATGCCCACAAAGGTTCCTTACCAGGAAAATCCAGGGTGTAAAAACGTTGTCCTATATGGATTGCCTTAAAGCCCTATCTCTATACCTTGTCTCCTACAGGTTACTGAGAGGCAATGCCTGGCATACAAGGCATTTTTTTATTCAGGTCTGATGGACCTTTTGCACATCTGCAAAATGAACAGCATCAGAACCAGTAGATCCAAGATTTTAAATTTTGCTTGTGACATAAATAAGACATGTTGCCGAGACAGATATGTGTTTCAGAGCATCCCCATCTCTAACCCTATTTAAAGTATGAAGGTGGAACAGGAAAATTTACTATAAGACTTTCTTGTCTAAGAAAAGAGACAATGCTATAGAGTAAAGGGATAGGTGGATCTGTATGATAGCCATCCTTGACCAATGGATGGGAAACTGGAAATTCACCCCAGGTCTGGCCCCCATGTCTCTGACAGACAGAGACAGACAGTGATGCTCAAACTAGCATACCTCCCAGATAACCAGTAGAAACTAACTCCCTCCTAATAAATGTCCATGATACATCGGGGCACAGTTGAGTTGGACTGCATGGCTAAGCTCATGAAGGCCCTGATAGTCGCTACTCTAGTATATACCTGTAAACCTATAAAGGTGAAGAAGGATAGGTAATGTAGGGGTAGAGAAGCAGCATACAGTACAGACAGACAGGGATGTACACACAGTAAGAAGAGTCTTGATTTGGAAAGAGATGAATAGAGGGTGGGCATATTATGATGTGGAGGGATGGGCACTCCACAAGGAATAAGTGGTGGTACAACAGAATTCAATACACCTGTCTGAGAATAAGTAGGGTTATGGGCAGTGTGCTGGCTGCCATCTGACAAGAGAGAGATGTCAGTGTGATCCACAAGATACTGAAACTGAAATGAGTCAGTATGGCCTATGTTAGGGGCTAAACCCTCCTGTGGTGGCTGAGTGGCAGGAGTTTATTGGTTGAGAGCATCAGCAGTTCTACCAAAGAAGGGTATGATAGTGGCTACCTAGCAGGTTTTTGCAGTGTCAAATGGCTCTCGTACTTCCTACTTCACTGATACTTAGGCTACAACAGGAGATTGAGCTGGACTACCTTGCCTGGAGATGTTGGAAAGTCCCCTGTGGAAGCTCTATCACCCATCACAGGCAAAGCTGGAAGCAGATGCTGGCAGTTTTTGATGTGCCTATGGCTCACTGGCATAATCATCTCCATCATCTTCATGACCTTCTGTATGGGGAAACTATATGAAGGGTGACCTATATGAAGATGTTCTACAAATGACACAAGTAAAGTAGTGCAAATCGGTATATAATTTTCAAAGTAATCCCACTGTGCCAAAACCTTCAGCTACCTGCTACCACAACCAATATGTTTGGCTTCCTTTCTCTGCCTGTGCTGAAAGACAAAAGGGACAAAATAGTTTTCACACACACACACACACACACGCGCACGCACGCACCCACATGCACCCACACGCACCCACACACACACACACACACACACACACACACACACACACACACACACACACACATATATATGAGATACAAATAGGAGTTAGAACTGTACTTTTGGATGCATGTGTATGATAACAGATACCTAGAAATGTGCTCATAACCTCACAACTCAGCCACAACCACACATGCACATGCATGACAACAGAAGCTTGGAAATGTGCCAACAGCTTCTTCACTAAGCCACATTTTCACATATATGTGCAAGACAGTGGGTGCCTGAAAGTGTGTCCAGAATTAAACCACTAAGATACAGCTCCTGATTTATGTGTAAGTTAGCAGAAACTTGAAAATGGGCTCAGAGCATCACAGCTAAGCCAGAAACCCACATGTAAATGCAAGAAAACAGAAGTCTGGGAATGATCCCACAACCTTTGAAAAGAACAACCATGCATTTCATCAAAGTATGAAACAGAGCCATGAAATATTGAAAACCAAAGACACAGCACAGGTACAGTCCTCCATAGTGCCTCACTTGTAATTTGTCATTGAGAATAGTTATTATTAAGAACTGCAGAAAATGACTGAACAAAATGTTTACAGTTTGAAAAACATTATCAATGCCAAATAAATACTGTACCTTTGGAGTTTTGCTACTTCCCACTGTTGGAGACTTTGTGTTTGCAGTGTCATAGGCCATCATAGCTTTGCCTGCATTGCACACAATCCTCTATGTCATAAACAGACATGCTTTGTGTGTAGAGCACATTAGCCCGCTATCAGTTGTGATTCCTTCTCCAGTGACACATATCAATGCTGTATATCATACCTGCCATTACCTTGACTATCTCTATAGGTCTCTGTATGGCAGCCACCCCAGATGTATACATGCTTGTCTCTACCAGTTATATGGGATGTGACTGGTCTATTCCATTGTCTGTAGTAGACCATATCAGCAGCATCTGCTGTGCTCCTATCTTTGTGTCTCTTGCTTCCATAAGTGACATCATGCCATTATGAGAGGATGGCTGCCAAGGCTGGAAGACAGTCAGAACTCATGGGAACCACCTTTTGGGGAGAAGCAGTAATTACCAGCCATTACAGGACAATGTCTTGGAGACATTAGTCCATAAAAGTATTGTTGGTGGGCAGAATCACACAACACAATAATACTGGTGGTGTGTCACTGACATAATGAGGCAGGCTTGCAAGAAGATATGCAGTATAGCAGCAGAGAGCCACTGGATTGGAGCCACCTCCCACTGCAAGCCTAAATGATGAGGAGTATCTCTATATGGTAATGATGAAGGCAAAGGTATGGTATCTGCAGTAATGTACAAAAATTCTGGGAATAGCCATCCCTCGTGCATCTCAAAAGGATTCACACCAAGTATGTAATCATACTGAATGTGTATACAATAGCAGTATACATACAGGGTGTAGGCAGGCCATACATAACACTGCATGTTTTTCATAGGTACATCAGGTGTGCAAGGCACACAGGAATGTCATCAAAGTTGTATATATCTGTTCTATATCTCCATATTCTGCACCACTCTTTGCATGCACAAGACATGGCTTCATGTGTAGCCTAAGTATTCAGATTCACTCTTTTCCATCATGTATATTCACTCATCAGACTACTGCTTTGGTGACACCTATATAGGCTCAGTTAGGACAATGGCTGATGTCAGTACCTATGCAGCATCTGACAGTTTTGCCAAGTATAGATCAAGCCAGTCAGATGACACAGAGGCACTGTCTGCCATCCCCATAGGTGGCCCTCCACCCATTGTTCAGGGATGGTGTACTTCCTCACCCACACCTGAGCTACATGCTGTGCAACACGGTTGCTTATAATTCCCATCAGGGACTCCCCATGACTTAGAGCACAAGCACTGCTCCCCCCATACCTCTCAACCTCTTAGAGCAAGAAATCTGGACAAAGCCATACATAAAGGTGGGAAAAGGCCCAAAAATAGGGACAATTTTTAAATATTGCTCTTACAAACTTAGAGAATTGATAGAATAACAGGTTTTGCATTAACATGAATTTTCTTTTGGGTATGAAGTCTGAAACTCAAATGTCTGTCATTATTTTCTAACCTCAATCATTAATGATTTGCTGTTGATTTGACAGAAAACCACAATTTTATGAAAAATGGACCAAAAAAATTAGGCAAAATTATGGATATTTTGTGAAAATCTGTACAGTTGAGAGGTATGGCTTCCCCTGTGGTGGTGGTAACAGCAGAGAAGGAGACTGCATTCAGTGTGGGCATACCAACCATATGACATCCTAGCAGGTGATCCTGACACAGTCACATGTCACAGCTAGCCCCTAATATGCATACTATGCTAGAGTTATGATAGACTCCATCTTTAGGTGTGCTGGACTATCATCTGGGCACAATCTAAGTTTCTACTATCATTGCTCTATCCAGAAGTGTTGCCTGTGACTTCAGTGGGAGACCATCACAGGGTACACAGTTCACTCCTGCAGGCCTAAATGCCTATTCCTGTCTTTATCTCTCCACCACTCCATGCTGTGGGCATAATAATGTATAGCAGTGATGGTTTCCACCCTCCAAGGGCATTATACCTCACCAGTGAACTGCATACTAGTCCCATTCCTGCAGTAGCACAACATCCCTGCCATGATGAGGCCTTTAGCCCTGCTACATCAAGCCAGTACAATGGCTCCAAAACATGATCATGTAGTTGTACCACTTCTAGTCAGCACCCTATAATGCAATCCCCTCTCATTCACTGCAGGATGCTGTATAAGATACTGAGTATCCCTTGCAGTAAGAGCTGCCCCTACACCTGTGGCCCCATATTGCTGCACTCCCAATGTCACTAGAGAAAATGTTATATCATGTAGAGTACCTCTTGCCAAAAGACTCACAAATATACCTCTGGTTACATGGCCACCCACCCAAGTGGTCATGTTAGCCACATCTTCTTATGTCCCTTGGCACCTCTGCAAATTTTGATGATCGCGACCCACTCCACCGTCCCTCCTTTTTGGTTCATGTCTGATGCACAATGTGACTTGACCACACACTAGCCAGAGTAGTCTTTACTAACAGTGCATCCATCATGTTTGGCTTATGTGGCACTGCACTGTCACTATGCACTCATCATAAATCCATAGAGCCTGACTACATGCCACCACTACATTTTCTGCACTACTTCATACTGCACTCATTTATGCTATGGGAGTGGTGTGGTGCAACTACTGTTTGCTGTCTGTCAGTCTCACTGTCATTGCTGGATGAGTTTGATGTGTTGACTGTGGCAGGAGCTGCTATTGCTGGTTTAAAGCTTCATGGGATGGATTACATGTCTGCATGCTTCCTAATACCATATTATGTAGCATGCAGCATGTTGCAATCATCTTGCTAAAGGTATAGTGCCACCCCCAAAGTATCCAAGCAGAAGAACTCAGTCTTCATCAGGTTGTCCATACACACACACACACACACACACACACACACACACACACACACACACACACACTACAGTGTTTCTGATTTGCATGTGGATGGTATTATACTACAGTTCATTCATACTGTATGTATTCTGTATGTGTGCCATCTGTCATCACCAAAAACACATCAGCAACACACACACACACACACACACACACACACACACACACACACACACACACACACACACACACACACACACACACACACACATATATATGTATATATATATATATATATATATATATATATATATATATGTATGTATATATATATATATATATATATATATATGTATGTATATATATATATATATATATATATATATAGTGAAATATTTTGGTTTCTTACAGCTGACCACTAGCTGCTTCCAAGGCCGCTCCTCTAGTCTTCCATGGACTAACTCCAATGTTTGGGACTGGTGAGGGGATCAAGCATCTTGGAGCAGCATCATGGTGCAGCCAAGGAGTGATTTCTACCCAAAGATCAGTCCTCATGTGGCCAAGGCATGCCATGGCCTTCACTGGCATATCCATGCCTCTGAGTGTGACAGCTGTGAGGGTGTATTCAAGTACATATACCCCCCCCCCCGAGGATAGGCATGCACTGCCTTCCTGCCTGCTGTATTAAGCATCTTTGGTGCCTATCAGTATAGCCAGTATAGGAAGTCTACATATTCCTCCTGATCCTGTTCTTGGGCAATGCATGTTAGCAAAAACAGTGTAATGTCTCTGTCCACTCAAAAATAGTCTATCAGCTGCTGGCCAGTTAGATGTAGGTTGGTGATATGCTACCAATGCCATTTTTATTTCTGCATGCTGCAACTGTGTTGCACTAATGGGTGAGAAGTGACAGCACCTATAGTCAATAAGTGTTGCTGCACAATCACTGCTGTTACTGCTGCTCCTAACCTCTTTTCTTGTTGAAACTCCTCAAATTCCTGAGTGTTTTGGTCTTACAGTCATACTCAACTGCTACAGGCCTACTGTACCCTATATCTATTAACAACAACCTGATTTTAGAGGCACTCATTTGTATCTCACTATATACTGATTATACTGTATACCTTAATTTGTATATCATTATATGGCCATTTTCATCCACTTTCTCCCACTCCATTTTCCTCAATGCTCAGTAGTGCTAGTGGGTACTAGGAATCCCAACATGCCTGAATGTGGCTGCCTCCTGCACAAAAGCATGCTGCATATAATACACAAACTGACTATGAATTGTATCCATTGCATTATGTATGCCATTAGCTTTTATGAATTTTTCATATAGATTCTCTCCCATACTTTAATTTTTGGCTGGTGGTGGTGCTGCGGTAGCGTTGTTGCCTCCCAGTAAGACACTGACTGGTTCAACTCTCAGCTAGAGCGTCTTCTGCGTGGAGACATGCGTGAATGGGCATACCTTCGTTGAAGGTTGTGCGTTAGGGCTGGAAACTCAGCACATAAAAAATCAACTGCCAATCATTAGGGAACCGGAGTTCCGCTGTGGCAACCCCTAACTGGGAAAAGCCGAAAGACACAACAACAACAACAAAATTAAGGGATTTTTTAGTAAGAGCTTTTTGTAGTATATTCATAAGTTCATAGGTGTGTACTTATCTAATGGCCCTGGAGCCTTTACAAGTCTAGCCTATAGAAGTGCCCTGGTATCATGCCACCTAAAGTTAGTTCCCAGTGCCTCTATCAAGTACAGCCACTGGAGTGATCCCCGGGGTGAACTTTCTAGTTCCCATCCACTCATCAAGATTTCTCTTGAAGAGGGCCAGTGAGGTGCTCTGCTTGACATGTATGGGAAGTCTATTCCAGAGCATGGGCATTCTCTGGGTTATGAACCTGTCCCTCCAGCATGTTCTGTTGATTTTGGTAATGTGGTTGAGGTCCCTGGAGCATGTGGTGTGGAGGGATTGGGATTTCTTTAGATGTAGCATTTCTAACAGAGCTGGGTCAGACATGGCTTTGTAAGTCAAGCATAGATCGCCTCTTAGTAGACAATATGAAAAAGGGAATAGCTGGAGTTTTTTGAGTCTGTCCATGTAGGACATGTGTTTAAGGCCTAGGATCCTCTTCATGAGGTACTTTTGTGGCCTTTCCAGCTGTTGCATGTGTCTGGCGAGGTACATGCCAAATGGGGCATTATACTCAATGATTGGCTTAATGAGGGAAGAGTAGAGAGAGATGATGACCTCTTTCCTTCTGGATGCAAAACCTTTTGTAATGAGATGTGCCACATAGAAGGACTTTCTGACCACAGTGACAATGTGGTGGTCGAAGGAGAGGGGAAGTTAATAATGGCTCCCAGGTTGCAGTTGTCTGTGAACTTGGTTAGCCAGAGTCCCTCCATGTTAGCCTGGACTTTTGAGAGGTAGATGACAATCAGGAGAGGACCCAGGACTGATCCCTGTGGGACTCCACTCATGACTGGTCGGCAGTCTGACTTGGAGTCCACTACTTTCACAATGTGGGTTCTGTCTGTGAGCCAGTTCGCAACCCACCTAATGATATTGTGGTTGATGCCTAGTTTTGTGAGTTTATCAATTATTCCTGAGTGGAGATTTATTTTATTAGTTTATGTAATGTGGATTTAAGTAGACAGACTTTTGAGCTGTCTGCTAGAGGTGAAATTTGCCTGGTCTTGTTTCTGAAAGCTGAAATCCATAGGGGAAATGGTGTCACTGACAGTGACAGGATTACAGTGAGGAGGGTCCTCATTGTAAAGATATTAGCTTAATAAATATGTTCTCTTAGTTATTAAGACTGGAGTCTCATGGTTTATTTTGCTGTATTTTCTGAAAAAAAATGTAGTCATATCTATACATTTAACTGGCAACTAAGAATTGAGAACACAATTGAGAACACTTGGGGAAATTTCCTTCAACATCCAACATTTATTTTTGCTCCTAGAAAGGAATCAAGAAAGGATACAGACACAAGGAAAATAATCACCAGATGGACTAGTTCTGTACCCTGGTCCTCACTGCTGCAGGATTTAAAAAAGCAAACTACTCTTTCAGAATTTCCTGAATTTACTGCCAAAGATATTGATGCAGACAAAGTAGTGAAGGCTTTACAAGATTTAAAAGTAGAAGAACAGAGTAAAAAGGTGTAGACAGGGTCTTTAGCAACTGGATTTTTTTCCTGACAATCTTGCAACGTTTATATCAGAAAGTAAAAGAGTTAAGTAGAGAATTATTAGAATTGGTGAAAAGTATCACAAACAGTTGAATAGATAGTTTCAGGCTATTCAAGCAGTTTTAGAAAAAAGCTGATGAAAAATGTAGACACAGAAATACTATTAGCTACATTATGTACTAGAATAATCCAGTTGAGAAGGAATAGAAGAGTGTGAGGGTGATCCCCCACCTCAAAACCTAGAGTGTAAGCTTTGATGTTATGTTGTCCTATCTCACCTTCATTCTTTCTGGTTGGCTCCGACTTGGCCGCATACTAAAGCTCTAGAACTTCAACTGGCTCGAGGCTACCTCCTATTCCATGATGACTAGTGGCTGTTCCCCAGATCTCATTTGCCACCTGAAGCATCAGGATTGTCTTTGCTGGCTCAGGCTAGTCATTACCTTTTATTATCTTTTATTACCTTTTCTGATCTGCTTTTTGATAAAAAAGCTATTAGTTAGGGGTTGTTAATATATTCCTCTCTGAGTGTTATTACTTGTGTAGCATCTTTCCCTAATTGGTGTGTTTTTTGGCAGTTTTTTCCCTCCTCTCTTTCAGGCCTTTCCATTTTAAAGGATCCATTTAAAGGATCATTCTTTCTGGTTGGCTCCGACTTGGCCGCATACTAAAGCTCTAGAACTTCAACTGGCTCAAGGCTACCTCCTATTCCATGATGACTAGTGGCTGTTCCCCAGATCTCATTTGCCACCTGAAGCATCAGGATTGTCTTTGCTGGCTCAGGCTAGTCATTACCTTTTATTATCTTTTATTACCTTTTCTGATCTGCTTTTTGATAAAAAAGCTATTAGTTAGGGGTTGTTAATATATTCCTCTCTGAGTGTTATTACTTGTGTAGCATCTTTCCCTAATTGGTGTGTTTTTTGGCAGTTTTTTCCCTCCTCTCTTTCAGGCCTTTTCATTTTAAAGGATCCATTTAAATTAGAGGATCCTTTTCTCTTTCAGCCTGTTTTTTCTTAGAGGACTTCCTTTCTATCCCTTGGAGTCACTGTTTAAGTTAGAGGCATCTCCTCTGGTTGGAGGAGACTGCCGTTTAACTTAGAGACTTCTCTTCTAACCTTTTTTCCCCTCCTCATTTAAAAAAAAAATTCTCTTAACTTTCTCTTTGCCTTTTGTGTGGCTGACTGTGTTGTTATATTACTTACTTCAGTAGTTGGTTTCTTGTTTAGCCTGACATAATGTCTAGTAAGGAAACAAAACAGTCTGGGTTTAAAAAGTGGGATTCGTGCACCCAGAAAATGTCTTTAATGGACAGACACGAGTTGTGTTCACTGTTTAGGGGTAGTCCATCTGCAGGACTTCTGCTCAATATGCCATGGTTTCAGTGCGAGGGTCATGCAGGAAAGAAAGAATAAACTTATTCTAAGAGGTTTACTGCAAAGGCCTTTTGAGATAACGGTAGAAGGTAATCAGGCCTCCAAATCTGACAAACCAAAAAAGTCAGCTTTGTCAGCTCCAACTTTTGAGCCATCAAGCAGCCAAGTATCTTCAGAACTGAAGATTGTCGGTTCTGACAAACTTGACCTCCCATCAGTTCCATCTGAATCCTCAGAACCATCACGGAGCTGAAAAAGGAGTGAGTCACCAACATTGGAGCCAGTAGGCTTGGTGCCACAGTCTCTCTTACTGCATTCCGTGGTGTGTAGTCACAAGTCATCCACCCACTCCTCTTGGTCCTCCAGAAGTTCATCAGATGACAACATGGAGCAGGTGGTGAAGAGGTTACTGCGGACATCAGCCATGGCTAAAATTCTTTCGAGCCCAGCCCATTGAAACATGGAGCTGACCATTGAATCTCAGGTACCATCCATTCTTCCTATGACTTGGACAAGTTTGGAGCCAGAGTGCCAGGAAGTCATTGTGCTGGAACCATCGGAGCCGGTAATCACCCTTGATATCTCAGCTCCAATGTCTTCTCCGATCTCGTCGATGCTGTCTTTGAGGGATCTGGGAGCCGACACTCCCTGGCTGGCTCCGGGGAGGGAGTCGAGTTGGACCCTTGTCAGAGCTGACTCTCCCTCTTGGTGCTTCGGCTCAGGTGAGTTCAGCATCCACATCAGCCTCGGAGCCATCCTCCTTGGTGTGTGGTAGATTTCCCGGTTCCTCGGGACTGGAGTCTCTCTCGGCCCAGGATCATGGTGCCTTCGAGGTGATGAGTAGTGTGCTCTTCACTGAGTCTGCTCCACCTTCTGCTCCAGCCACTCTTCCCCCTAAAGGGCCAGCTTCTACTTCTACACCATCCCTCCATTACCCCCACAGTAGAGAGTCAGTGCCACAGGAACCCCTAATGGGGGAACTCCCTCTTCTGACACCTCCCCCGAACATCCCCCTGAGGAGGTCCCTTGAAAGAGACAGCGTAAGTGGAAACACGTAGACTCCCCTGAGTCTGTCACTTCTGATACCAATTTAGAGGACTCAGAAGGGTCCCCATGGTTGCCCTCTGAGGATGTCTCCTTCTCGGACATCTTAGAGATCCTTAAACAGAGGGGCATCTGGAAAACCCTCTCCCCTTCTGAGGATGAATCGGTATACCTGGAGGCATTTGGCTCTCGCCCCTCCACCTCTTGGGTGTCTCTGCCCTTTGATCAGCTCCTGGCTGTGGTAAGTTGGAAGGCATGGGGCTCTCTGGAGTCAGTGGAGCCTGTTCCGAGGAGGCCCAACAAATTCATTATGGCCTTGGAAGATAGATAGTATTTTACAAAGGGAGTTCCAGTAGATACGGTTGCTGAATTACTTATCACATTTTAACCGACTTCAGAGGGATCTCCTTAAAGAGCTAGGAGATACCCTACAAGGTGCTACAGCTCAGGGTATGTCAGACAAGATAAATTCTCAGCTTGCGACCTTAACCTCTGTTACAAACTACTCCATGTGTTTTATCTCCTATGTGTCAGGAGTGAACAAGGCAGCAAGACTTTATCAGCCATAGGAGTGTGTTTCTCCACCCCTACTAGACCTTATCCCAAAGGTCAGAAGAGTGGAAAAATGTGGTTCTGAAAGTCCAAAGGAGCCGTGTCGGATGCTCATGGAGATGTTTCCCCCAGAGCCAGAGGGGGAAATAACAATGGAAGATGTCATCCACGTGGCAGTGGGGATCCACAGAAGCAGGGCGACAGAGATACATTCTCCGGTTGGCCCTTCCAGTGCTCCTGAAAGGAGGCCCACCTTTCCACCTCTGGAGGCAGTTGGGGGAAGACTAGCCAAAAGCCTGGCTACAATTGACTCAAGATAAATGGGTACAGTCCATTATATCCAGGGGATACAACATTCCTTTCCACTTTCCACCCCATCCATCAAAGTCTATCCCAGACATCCCACCCGATCAAAGAGATCAAGCAGCCATAGAAATTCAAAGGTTGCTAGAAAAAAGAGTAATCCACGAAGTCCCCACAGACCAAATCAGAACTGGAATTTACTCAAGGTTCTTTTTAGTTCCAAAAAAGACAGGGGACTGAAGACCAATATTGGATATCAGCAGACTCAACAAGTCAGTAAAGAAAGCGACATTTTGGATGGTAACACTGCAGTCTATACTCCCTATTCTGGGACAAGACAATTGGATGTGCTCCTTATATCTTTAGGATGCGTACTACCATATAAAGATGGGCAGGCAATCCAAAAGATATCTATGCTTCCAGCTTGGAGCCAGTCTTTATCAGTTCAGAGCTCTGCCCTTTGGTCTCACTACAGCCCACAGAGTGTTTACCAAATGCATGGCAGTAGTTACGGCTCACCTGAGGCGTCAAGGATTCCAGGTGTTTCCATACTTAGATGACTGGCTCCTGACAGCCACCACTAAGCATCTACTAATAAGAGTGAGAGACGCCTCCATCCATCTCTGCTCAGACCTGGGCATTACTATAAATATAGAAAAATCTGCCTTGTTGCCATTACAGTGTATTATGTTTATAGGGACAGAATTAAACACAAATGACATGGTAGCAAAATTGCCTCAAGAGAGAATACAAATGCTACACAGTCAAGTGTCTATCCTACTCAAGAAGAGAAAGGTACAAGCAAAATTTGTGCTCAAGGTCTTAGGTTCAATGGCAGTGGCAATAACACTAGTCCCGCTGGCACATCTACACATGTGGATATTACAGTGGCTACTCTTCGCCCAATGGTCCATGCAGTAGTTACCCATGTCACACAAGATTCTGATTATGGATGCTTGCAAGAGAGACTACTATGGCTTCAGTCCACTCAAGTAACGATAGGCAGACCATTTATTCTTCCCCAGCCTGTCACTAGAGTGACCATGGGTGCGTCCCAGATAGGGTGCGGGGTACATTATCTGGGACAGACTGTCCAAGGGGTTTGGAAAGATCACGAGTACCACTTGCACATCAATGTCCTAGAGATGAGGGCAGTGCTTCTTGCATTGTGAGCATTCCAGAGCGCTCTTCCCATAGGGACTATTGCAATTCAAACAGACAATATGTCGGTGGTATGGTACATCAGCAAACAGGGGGGAAACAGATCCTATAACCTATGCTGAGACGTTCAGAGAATTTGACAATGGGCAATTTCTTCTCATTGCTTTCTGACAGCAATGCACATACCAGGGAAATCCAATGTAATAGCAGACAGACTAAGCAGAGCAATTCTCATGCCTCACGAGTGGTCCCTGAATCAGGAAGTTGCGGATCAAATCTTTTGCAAATGGGACCAACCTTGCTGCAACCTTTTTGCCATGCCCTTCAATGCCAAATGCAGCAACTATTTTGCCCTCATTTCCCCTCTGGGAGAGTCACTGAGGGATGCACTCATTCACGATTGCCTACCAGGACTTCTTTATGCCTTTCCCCTGTTTCCATTAATTTCAAAGGTTATTCAGAAAGCCAGGTTGTTGAGTCACAGGATAATTCTCATTGCTGGCCTTGTTAGATATGGGTCCCCTTTCTTTGGCCCCACCTTCAAGAGGAGCCGTGGATCCTGGACCCCGTGCCGGATCTTCTGACACATCAGTCAGGAACGCTCCACCTCACTCTTCAGAGCCTCAAGCTGACAGCTTGGTTACTCTACTTCCAATTTTAGCCAGGATTCCTGAATTATCCCCCGCACTATGGCACATTTTGGTTTTCTCGCACAAGAAGACGACTAAGAAACTGTATGCAAGTAAGTGGAAGAGGTTCTCTTGTTGGACGGATAAAAGGCACATAGATCCTTTTACAGCCCCTATACCTGCAATTTTGGATTTTCTAATGGAAATCTTTAATCAAGGGGCAGCGGCAGCTACAATACGAGTACAATTAGCCGCCATATCAAATTATCATGTGGGAGACATGCATACCTCTCAACCTGGAAAAATCAAAAATCTGGACAAGGCCCATGAAAAATAGGTACAAATCTGTATGCTGATTAATGTAAAATTTGCATACATAATTACGCAGCCCCGCCCACTCCAGTGGAATTGTGGGATACCAACTTTCAAATGCAAACAGAAGAACAGAACCAAACAATAGCACCAGAGTCCCCCTGCAGCCATTCCAATGTCCCATTACCGGGCTATTTCACCCCATTTACCATAAACACTAATGTGTGCATACTGCGTTACTTCTACAATGACTATTTGGATTTTATTTCTTACATTTTATAGCACAATGCACAAACACTAATAGATATCTGCTAAACAAAGCAATACTGTCTCACAATGAAAATAGACTTGATATTAAAACTTCTCTGCCCTTGAAACTCACATTCATTGAAACAGCATTGAAACCCACACCTCATCCAAAGAAAATGCATCTGGCCAGTGGACAAAGATTACCTTTGAGCTGTTTTCAAATCAGAGGCCCTTTGCACACATAACAAGAAACATTCATGCGTTCTTTGATACACCTTCCTGACTTTATTAAATTATATTCCTTGTATAATACAGCACACTTGTTAGACTTAAGTTAAAGCACTTTTTAAATTTATTGTTTAAACATTTTTCCAGTACGCAATGAAACAAAATTCAGGAACCAATCATGACAAAACTGCCCTATTCAGAACATTTCCATCATAAAAGTCTACTTCAATGCACAATTGTATTTTAAATTTATTGTTTGAACATTTTTCCAGTAGGCAATGAAACAAAATGCATGAACCAATAATGACAAAACTGCCCTATTCAGAACATTACCATCATAAAAGTCTACTTCCACACACAATTGCATTTTATATTTATTGTTTGAACATTTTTCCAGTAGACAATGAAGCAAAATGCATGCACCAATAATGACAAAACTGCCCTATTCAGAACATTTACATGATAACAGTCTACTTCTACAGACACAAACACACACACACACACATATATATATATATATATATATATATATATATATATATATATATATATATATATATATATGTAGAATCACAGTAGTGCAGTATATAAGCCATAGGCATGTTGCATAGCTTCTTGCACTTATTTTCAGTTGGGGGGGCAAAAGGCAAACAAGCAGGGACACATTTTAAACATTGCTTGTATAATTTTGGAAAGTTACTTGAATAAAATATTGTGTTACTACCGTGCATTTCACTGCCAAGACTTGAACCCAGGACCCTGTGCGCTACAGTCAGTGCAGCATACCACTAAGCCAAATCAGAAGTTTCCTGAAAGATGCGAACACTGAAACTTAAATGACTATCATTTAGTGAATTCAGTTCTTACTTCTCACCATAGCTCTCAACCTCTTAGCACAAAAAAGCAGAACAAAGCCAATAATGGGGGAATACAGCCCCAAAATAGGGACACATTTCAAATACTGATCTTGCAAACTTAGAAAATTGCTAGAATAAAATGTTTTGTTTTACCATTTATTTTCTGAAGAATATGAAGTTTGAAATTCAAATGCAAAATCCTGAAAACCAGATGTGAGGCATAAATTCACAAGTGGTGGTGGCTAGGGACTTTAGGCTCTTTTGACCTGTACCCAAAGTACAGGGTTTGAGCCTGAGTACCTCTAGCCACCAGATGTATTCAGTTGGGGGCATTACCACACACACACAGGTAATAATATTAAGCTTCTGTTGGAACTAGATCAGTGGCAGAGCTGTAAAGAACAACCTGGATAATACTGGGTTTATTTGTTAAATAACCTACTTAAAAGAGATCATTAAGAGTCCTGTGTAAGGGGGTAACTACAGATGGAGTTCCTGTCTGTGCTACCAACCAAGTGCGTAAATCAAGCACTGAAATTACAGAGAAAAAATATGAAACAACACAACTGTGTCTGCATTTCTCTGAATTATTAAAAACAATACAGGGTGACAATTAAGGTTTCACCTGGATGAAGAGAAGATTAGCCTGAAATTACTTAGCATTCGAACTAGAGCAATATTTCAAAGTGGCAGAAATGCTAGGCAAGTCTTCTTTCAGGCAAATTGCAGTTATACCCCTATCAAACAAAGTGTTTCTGTTTCTGAAAAAAAGGTGGCAATGCCACATAATTTAAATGTGTATGTATGAATACATTTTAAAAACATACTCTTTATTCTGTCTGTAATTCTGCATATGAAGAGGATGAACATTATTCTGCTTGAATTCCTCTTGGTAATGTTACCCACTGCTAGATAATAACACACTCTGCTGACAAAGCGCGCAATTGTACCTCACAATATTAATTTTAAAGTAGGCACCTGCAATAGTGTAATTGTTATCAAAGCTACCAGTTCTTAAAATGTAGACCGTTAAACAGATGTATGTTATGCTTGAAGACTGCCACTCCAGTTAAGAAAACCATAGATATGTTCTCCTTTTTGTAGGCAGAAGGTTAACTGGTGTACTACATGTTAATGTGAGAGTGTTTTTTTTATTCCTCCTTTAAAACTGCACACACTGATCACAGGAGCATTCTCTTTTTTACACACACACACACACACACACACACACACACACACACACACACACACACACACACACACACACACACACACACACACACACACACACACACATGCACACACACACACACACACACACACACACACACACACACACACACACACACACACACACACACACACACACATACACACTTTGCTCTATTAGGTACCTTAAAGCAAATAGCTCCATTCTTCAGTTGTAAAATCAGTTCTTCTAAATGGCTCACTCTATAAAATAGCTCCTTTCTGCCATCCATTCTTCTAAATGGCTCGCTCTATAAAATAGCTCTGTTCTGCCATCCATTCTTCTAAATGGCTCTTTCTATAAAATAGCTCCGTTCTGCCTGGACTAAAATAGCTCCATTCTGCCATCCGTTCTTCTAAATGGCTCGCTGTATAAAATAACTCCGTTCTGCCTGGACCGGCTCACTCTGCTTAAATCCATGATAAAGTAAACTCTTGCGCATTCTGCCCGCTGGACAGTATTCAAACAGACGGGTGTCAGAGACACACACATCCAGAGCTTAATTCCAACAGGCTGAGGGAGCTGATATAATCGCGCATGTGATGACGTCAGCTCCGAAAGCACGGAATCTAAAAAAAAAAGATTGAAAAATTGAAAATGAAGGAGTGCCACTCGGGAATCAAGGCACCCCATTATTGGGACGCCACAACTCAGTAAAACCAGAGTAATTCGGGAAGGTTGGGAGGTCTGGAGACATTGGATCTAATGTAATGTCCCACAAAATATGCAAAGCCTTCCTCAGGGGTACATTTCTATTAAGACCACCCTTAAGAGAACCTCCTCCTCCTCCATGGGACCTAAATTTAGTATTATCATCCTTGATTCTTCTGCCCTTCGAACCAGCATCCTCTTGTTCACTAAAATTTTTATCCTGGAAAACAATCTTTTTAGCAGCCATTACTTCTGCTAGGAAGGCGTCAGAATTGCAAGCTCTGTCTATTTGCCCTCCATACTTGATTTTTCACAAAGACAGAGTTTCCCTCAGAACAAATCCTTCCTTTTTACCAAAAGTCTGTTCTGAAGCTAATTTGAACTAATCTATTGAATTACCTATATTATTTCCTAATTATGGTAACAAGGCAGAATACAAGCTCCACCAATTGGATGTGCATAGACAGTTGTGCTTCTATTTGCATAGGACCAAAGAATTTAGAAAGTCAGACCAATTGTTTGTTTCCTATTCTGAGAACAAAAGAGGCATGGCAGTTTCAAAAGTTACTTTGTCTAAATGGCTTATTGAGACCATCACCTATGTCTATAACTCTCACAATAAAGAACCACCAGGAAAAATTAAAGGACATTTAACTAGAACAATGTCAACTTCCATTGCCTTTCAATCTAGTCTTCCATTGGATTCAATTTGTGCTGCTGCTACATGGGTCAACCCTAACACCTTTATCACTCATTACAAACTAGATGTGGCTTCCTTTGGTTCCACTGTTCTAAAGAGCTTATTTCATTGAGCCACCCAAGAAAAAAGGTGCTGGGGATGCTGTCCCAACCAGCAAGAATGAAGGCGAGATAGGACAACATAACATAAAGAAGTTATGTACTCACCATAACGTTCCATGTTTGTTGTCCAGAATCTCACCTTCACTCTTGCATCCCACCCATCCATCCCCCTTTCTGGAGGACCTAGAGGAGATTATAGATTGGCAACATATGGTATGATTCCCTTCTTGCCTTTTAGCTTACTTTAGTGATTAGTTCTCAAACAAGATCTGGGGAACAGCCGCTAGGCATCTTGGGATAGGAGGTAGCCTTGAGCCAATTGAAGTTCTCGAGCTTTAGTATGCGGCCGAGTCGGAGCTGAGGATCGGCTCCGAACCCAACCAGCAAGAATGAAGGCGAGATTCTGGACAAAAAACATGGAACGTTATGGTGAGTACATAACTTCTTTTTTTGATAAACATAATTCGATATTCTACAGCAGGATAAAATTATCCAGACTTAGAGGGATGAAATAACGATGGCAAGTTATAAATGCTTACCCTGTGTTGAAACAGGAATTGATGGAAGACAATGCAGGGTATAGGCAGTACTGGTCAGATATGCAGGCATATAGAGTTCACGGAACTTGATTCAGGTGTACAAACAAAAATTAGGAGAAACTGTGTTAGCAGGGCTCCTCAGACTGTAGAGCACGGGGGGGGGGGTGCTGAAATATTGACTGATAACCAGATAACAAGCTGTGTATGTTTAGCTTCATAATGATGATTAAGGCAAGTGTTAAATAGGATCAGTCAAAGCCAACAGTGTGTCAAAAGCACTGTGTGCTTGGCTATGCATAGCTTTCATGTTAACCTAGCTAGATTCTATTTAAAATTAAGACAGACCCTATGAAAGTATAGAAGAAGCAACACAGGAGTTGTAGGATATGATTACTTTAACAGCAATTTATAATATGGATATAGAACAAGGAACTTTGTCTATAGCTAATGATCTTGTAGGACAAGCTCTGTCTAATTTTGTGTGAAACCTGCTGATATAAAATTTTATACAGTGGTGGGAAGGACACCGAATGGCTGTGCAAGGGAGGTGGGGGGCCGTAGATATGATACAAACAGATAAGAGAATTAATGGAATCAAACTATGAATGAAGGAAGGCTAGACATATAGATATTTCATTAGGCTGAGTAAGTAGAAAACCAATTTTTATAGAGTTGTTGTGACAGGGATTAGCCAGAGATGAGGTATATGGGTCAAGTATGGGCAAGTTAAATCAGAAATAAAATCCATCCATCCATCAATCCATAGCCCCATTTTTCCATTTTTGTATATGGGTTCAGCGTGTCACTTTGATAGTGACAACCATCTAGAGCCAAGGTATAGACTGAAATAGAATATGAAGAAGAAAACAATGGATGAGGCAGAAAGTAAGGAAGTGGTGCAGGAAGAGAAAAAAAGGATGGAAGATAAAAAACTGGACTGAGTGAAGATGAATGGAAGGGGGGGTCTAATATCTAGTGAAGATGAATGAAAAGGGACATCTGATAGCTATACAGCTTGCTTCCGAACCAATACATTGATGAGAACAGTATACTTACTTGGCAGAGTTGAAAGAGGATCCCAGAAGACTACTGATGGGAAGAAAGGCTCCTTGGTCAGGGCCAGTTAGAGCAGTTGCATCTAAGAGAACAGATGCTCCTATGTACCCCTGAATTTTTTTTTTTACTTTTGAAAAATGGAGCACAATATGCAGTGCAATGAGCAGATACTGAAATAGAGGTAACTTTGATTGCAGGCAACCCAAGACTACACTGAGGGACATGAGTAGGTATTGATGAGCATGATGATGATGCTAGAACTAAAGTTGTTTGGAAAGGACTATGAACACCATATAGGGATGGAGTCTCTGTACTTGTTCATGGAGTGATAGCACCAATCCAAGAACACATTTTACAGATATATATTCTTCAAGGGATGATCTTGGAAACTACAGTAGGTTCTTTTCAGTTTTTAGTAAGACATTGTTTGATTAATTCTGTAAAAGCCATACTATATAGTTATACAAAGTGGAAACTATTAATAGCGATATATTTTCATAGACTGAACATAATATATAGAATATCATATAAGGGAGGACATCAGGAACATAGACAATTGCAGAACTGGGGCCAAATGGGGCATTATACTCGATGACTGGTCTAATGAGAGAAGACCAGAGAGATGATAACCTCTTTCTTCCTGGATCCAAAACCCTTGGTAATGAGATGTGCCACATAGAAGGACTTTCTGACCACAGTGGCAATGTGGTGGTTGAAGGAGAGGTTACTGTCAACCTGTGTCTCCAGATCTCTTATGACGCCTTCAGTGTTCAGTGGACTACCATCAATGTGGCAACTTGTGGGAACTGAGTTTTTCCCAAAGGGAATGATAATGCATTGTTTGGTATTGAGTTTAAGGCCATGGCTTTGACACCAGTCGTTTGTCTCAGTGAGGCCTATATGTAGAATGCCTGCATCACTTGGGGAATTAATAATGGCTCCCAGCTTGCAATCGTCAGTGAACTTGGTCAACTAGAGTCCCCCCGTGTTGGCATGGACGTCTGAGAAGTAAATGCCAAACAAGAGAGGACCCAGGACCGATCCTTGTGGGACTCCACTTGTGACAAGTCGGCAGTCTGACTTGGAGTCTACTACTTTCACACTGTGGGATCTGTCTGTGAGCCAATTTGCAACCCATCTAGTGATATAGGAGTTGATGCCTAGTTTGGTGAGTCTATTTATAATTCTGAGTGGGGAATGGTATCAAAGGCCTTGGCCATGAGCCTGTTTAGAAGATAGCATGGGATGTCATCTGGTCCCATAAGGCAATGTTCTTTGCTTCGGACAGGGCTTTGAGGACCTGTTCTTCAGCTATGCAAGGTATGGGGGAAGTTTGGGGGAGGATTTGTTGTAAGTTAGGAGGGCATAAGGGAGTGAAATGTTCACCAGACCTATCCGCTAGCAGGTTTGCTATCTCTGTGGGGTCAGTGTGTGTGTGAGATACCATTGACCACCAGTTCTGCACATGCTTGGGTCTTACCCTTTAGGTTACGTACGTAGCTGTCAAAGGCCTTATGGTTATCCTTGGCAGTACTTGCTAGGTTTCTCTTAAAGGAGCTTTTGGAAAATTTGACAAGTTATCTTATTTGCCTGTTAAGGCTGAGGAGGGTGGTTTTCCATTTTTGGGTCCTTGTCTTTGTTTTCATAGACAACAACTTTTTGCATTTATTGTAGAGTTTGTTGATGCTGGAAGTCCACTGTGGCAGCTTGATTTTACTTGGGGCTCTGGCTTTGATTCTATCTGGTACAGCTGAGTTTATACACATGCAATTGATTGTACAGGGCATTAGTGTAACTTCAGTATAGTTACCATTTTCAGCTTGGGGTGGAGCTTGGAATGCATTTATACCTTCACCTAGGAGGGTATAGTTTGCCTTGGTGAAGTTTTTTAGTCTGATTTCACCCTTTGTGAGTTTTGCTGTTAGTGTCAGTTCGAAGGTCACTAATTTGTGGTCAGTTTTAACTAATGAGGGTCCAATAGTTGCAGCAGTGCACCTGTTTGACATGTTGGTGAGGACCAGATCTAGAATGTTTGTTCCTCTTGTTGGGGTATGGACAATTTGTCCAGGGGATTTGAATTCACAAAGTCAAGGAACTTTTGGGCTAGTGAGTTTGGGTAGAGTAGGTTTCCCAGTTGATGGTGGGATAATTGAAATCCCCCATAACCAGTGTGTCTGGTAAAATTTGGATTGTCTTCAGTTTGGTTAAGTAGGCTTCATGGGTGTTGTGAACCATGGAGTGGAACCTATAACTGGCTAGGACTTGAATGGGGGTCTTACTCAATGTAACCAGGACCTGGAGTAATTCTATAGAGTTTTTCAGTCTAACTAGACAAGAGGTGGATTTATCTTTAGTATAGATTGAAAGACTGCCTCCTTTAGTTTTCACACGTTGATTTTGCAGTCTAAAGGTGTGGCAGGCATTGTAACCTTGCAGGGCCAGGGTACTCTCTGAGGCCTTTAACCAGGTTTTCTGTGACTGCACAGACATCTACATCTTCTAGTGATAGAAGTGCTTCCAGGAAGTGCAGTTTTTGGTTTAAGCTCCTAGCATTTAGCAGCATGACCCTTATTTTGTTCTGGTTGGTTAATTTCATGTTGGTAATGTTGTTTTTGAGATCTCACCTAAAAAAGGCAGTATGGGAGAGGCAAGAGCCTTTGCCAGTAGCTGAAAGCCTAGGGGTGCCAAGTGCAAACCATCTTTAGCAAAACAGCGAGTTTTGTCAACAATGGTTTCCCAGGCAGACAGGAACAGTATCCCCTTGGAATGACACCAACAACTAAGCCAATCAATCATTTTTTATTTATACTGTTGCATCATTCTAGGTGATGGTAGTATGCTGCTCAAGGCTAGGGACTTACCTGCCTGGGACACATCCAGTTCATCCATGTCCCTCTTCATATAGTCCAATGAGGTACATTTCAGGTCATTCACACCAACATGAACTATGATAGAGTCATTGCAGTACTTGTTGCTGAGAGATCTTAGTGCATGCGTGATTTAGTGAATTTTGTCACCGGACTGGCAGCTGACCGTGACTTTCTCTTTGCCCATGTGTCTCACTATTGAGTCTCCAATGACAAGAAAACTTGGTTTTTGAGTGTTACTCCTTACGAGCTTGATGAGTGAGACGCTGGTGTTGGTATGTGCCATGGGTGCTGTGGAGACTGTGTTAGCTGTAGCAGACACTGTGGCACCATGGTGTAAGAAGACACTCTGTCAGAGATAATTCAACTCTGTGGGATATGCCAGGATGTTATGCCATTATTACAACTAAAAGCATGCAGAACATTGTAATGAGGTGTAAAACTGGGACACTTAAAACAATTTGACTTTTCTGGACTATTGGATCTTAACTAGAACCAGCAAAAGTACCTGGCCATGGTGGAAACTTACTCTGCAATGCTAGTAATGCAACTTGAGTACAGAGGTAAATCAAACAACTGTCATTTAAGGACAAATATATATGTATATGGAGTGCTTAAATGTTCAAAACTGGACAAAGGAACAAGGAGCCTGATGGGGAAAGAAAGGGGCCCATTACTGGCAACAGCACCACCAAATGTACCATATTGTTTAAACAGCAGACTTCAGCTGAGAAGAACAGCTGTGCACTGCTTATTTTCATTACCTGCAAGTTGGATAAGCAATATAAGTAGCATGCACATTCTGTGGTGCCATCTATCACAATTTGTGGCAAATCAAAGGTGTGTTCACAAACAGAAAGAGGTAGGTACCCCTGTCTGGACAGTGGAGTGGAGAATTTATATGACAAAGATATATAGTTAATGGGGCTGACTTCTGTCAAATAAATAAACTGCATTATAAGATACATACTGTATGCCTGCTCCATGTTTTTGAAACTTTGGTGAGGAACAGACTCAAGTGTACACTATAAAAATAATATTACTAAACTCTTGGTGTGTGATGGTGATTAGTGCAATTAACAAGGTGGGAAAATGAAAAACAATTATTTTATGTTAACAGACCAGCTTTAGTCAAGTAGGCAAAACTGCATGTACCAGACTTTATTTCCTTAACAAAAAAAAGAGTACACAAGTGCTTAACTTAATAAATTACACTTTGCAACAGGCTTGACAAACTAAATAATTCTAGATAGGGCAAAAGTAAAGAAAACAGGTAAATAAATGAAAAGAAAAGTTGAAGCACATTGGTATAATGTATTTATGTTGATACCAAAAACAGGAAAATGTTTAATGTTATTGCCCCATTGATGATTGCCTCAATTATAATAGTAGTAGGCTGAATTTTTCTGGGCTCCTTAAACTCAATGGTCAGAATAATGTATGCATGACTGCAATAAGTGACATATTTAATGAAAACTATACATTATATACAACTTGTTTCAAGAGTATGTAGCAAGATTAATAGAAAGGGGTTGCCTTGAGTATTTTTATGTGTCAAATAGCTATTGAAAAATGAAAATATGAGACATTTTTGTTGATTTTGCTTCCTTATGCTCTATTAAATGACATCACATGATAAAGGGTTTTTTCTAAGATGTATCTTGTCAATATGATAGCCTGCAGATTGACAATAATCAATACTAATCTAAATTGGTATGCCAAAATCAAAGGGAAGCAATACCTTCTGTATCAGCATGCCAACCAAAAGACATTCTATAGTTACATCTGTAACCTAAAAAGAAAGTCCCAGATTTGGTAGTTAATGACCCCACATATATTGAACCTGTGGACATAGCTAACCTATTGGCTGACAGGTTCTGTGAAAACTTTACTCTTCTGTCCCCACCACATGTACCCCATGACATCCCTACTGTCCCCTACCTTGGATCTCTAAGGAGCAGGTGGTAAATGCCCTCTGTAAGGCCAAAAACACAGCATCTATGGGACCTGATAACATCCCCAGCTGCATTCTACATGGGCTCCAACATGAATTAGCAACACCACTGGGTACTCTTTTCAGTCATAGTCTAAGCACTGGCGTCATCCCAGCTGAATGGAAAACAGCCACCATTATTCACAAAGGTGGTGCTTCCATTGACCCTGGGAACTACAGCCCTATTAGCCTGACTAGCCTTATCTCCAAGGCCATGGAGGGAATCATCATGGACCTTATCAACAAAGATATAGGTAATCTCCAAACACTCAACCCTACTCAGTTTGGATTTGTCAAAGGGAGATCATGCCTGTTAAACCTGGATGACTTCTTTCGAGACAGTCACCAAGGCTCTGGATGAGAAGAAATCTGTGCATACAGCCTATCTGGACTTAGCCAAGGTGTTTGACACTTTTTATTTTTATTTTTGTGCATTATAGGTATTTGACACATGCTGGTTTTATGGTTAGGCTGCTTTAAATGGTTTGGTCTGTGTTTCATTAGTAAATTATCTAATTGAATTGTGCCTATAAATTGGAATGGGTTCAATCATTGTGGTTTTTCTGAAGAAGTCTGAATAAAGACGAAACCTAGGTCAAATTCGTGGTTGTGGTTGATTGTCACTCTGCAGTCTCCAAGTTTGACCAATTCTTTTTTGTTTTGTCATTTATTTGGTTGTTCTTGTTCTTATGGTGAGTGTTGGAACTGGCCCGGACATCTTGGGACTGTTGGAGCGTATCAACCAACAATTGGCTGAGGATACTGCCCAAATTAAGCAGTTAGTGGATAAGCAACAAGGTGCCCCTAATGTTGGCGCCTGTACAGGCTCTTTTGGTGTGCCATCAGACTCAACTGCCCCTAGAGGTACGGAGGCTGTGTCAACTAATTCGGGCCTCCGGAAGGTGAACACCGGTGTGGGGGCCCAGCATTCAGCATCAAGGAGTAATGGAGTGGTGAATTCTAACCATTTGGATGCCATGCAGTGGAAGGTCAATAAATATAATTTTCAGCAGGAAAGGATGGGCACTAGCTCTGACCGAGCAGTTGGCAAACCCTTAACTGAGTGTTTGAAAGATTTTGAAAATAAATTGTTCTCTATGAAGAAATTGCAAATAGAAAATTGTTATCTGCATAAAAACATAGAGTTGGGTTTGGTCCCACGGGGCCTGCGGACATGGAAATATCCCAATGGTATTGAAGGTAAAGATGAAATGTTGGATGAAGTGCACAAGTTGTATGACAGAACTGGGTTGGAGCTTATGAATATTATTATCAAATATAATGATCAGCTGATTGCTCGGTATTTGTCTGAATTGGAGGGAGAGAACAAATTTATTTTGGCTAATCTTAATTTTGAGCACTACTACACCAATTATACTAACATGTTGACCAATGTTGATTCGCATTGTGCGATCATTTATGAGAGGAAATCTCATAAAATAGTTCGAGACACTAATAAATACAAGTGTAATAGAGTTTATCCGCTTTTGGAGGGTAACCGTGGTTACTGGGGCCATCTAACCAATCGGGAGTCGGTTGAACAGTCGGGTGAGAGACCGGAAGTGACGAGGATATCCGATCATTCAAATGTTCGAGTTGGTGAGGAGGAATCCCCTTTAGAAGGGGGATTGAGGCAGTCAGAGAGATTAAGAGGTCATCGACATGCGGATCAGCAGCATGGCAGTGGCGAATACAACAAGTACCAGAGGCAGGGTGCGAGACCAAAGGGGAAGGTTTACCCCCAGCAGAAGCGGGATGCAGGTCAAACTGAATGGAAGAGACAATTTTAAAATGTCATAATTCTGTTTTAGGTGAGACTTTTAGTTTGTTTTGCAGCGATGATGTGCCTGGGTCTTGCTCCATTGGGCTTTGTTCATGGAGGAGCGGTGGTAATGTGCGTACTACTCTGCCTGACTCTCGTGGCGATGATGCCAGTTTTGTTGATCTTGAAAAAAGGATTTTTATTGGTAATGACGTTAACAATGTAGTCGATGTGCCTAACATGGATGCTAATGTACCTTTAGCCGTTGTTAATGTTGACGGTGATGATACTTTTGAATTGAATTGTTTTTTGAGTGGTGTGGATATTCTTTACAGCAGTTGCAACAATAATAATAGTTGTATTTTAGGCACTGTTAATGAATGTTGTTCTGATAAATTGATTAATGATGGTATGTTTGGTTCTGCACCCGAATGTTCACTTCCCTTAGTAATGGGCCAGCTACAGTATCTTATGGGCTTTCTGCTGGTGAATTTAGTAATGAGGTGAATGTTTTTGGTAGGGACTCTAACGTGTCCCTTAGGAATGAAAACATTGAGGAGAATCTGGAGTTTAGTAGTTTTCATGATAGTGCTGGTTTGGATGGCAATTATAGGGCTAGTGGCGCTAGGGCAGCCAGCCCATTGGCTGGGCCATCTTTTGATTTTAGTATTTATTCTGTGCCTGACTTTCCATCAAATGACAATGAGGGACAAATTCATGTTTTTTGTTTGTTTTTTGAAAACTCCACCAATTGTTTTGATATGAGTACAGGGGTTGATGATGAACAGCTGACTCAATTAATTGAGGTGATTGGTGTTGATTCAATTGCTGGCAATGCTATGTCTGTCAGCAAACCAGTAATTGTTTGTAACAACTATGGTGATTATATGGTGTACAATTATTCTAGTAAGATTATTCATAAGGGGCCTGTTGAGTTATTATCAAAAGGATCCACCTTTGTTCCCCTAGTAAGGGGCAGTTTAAGTGACATCCTTATTGATCTGAAATTGCTAACCAGGAAAATGAACCTGAGGTTAATGTTTCAAGGTGGACTTGAAGGTAGAAGCAACTTATTGAGAAAGCCAAGTAAATGTATTCCATCTGCCAATAGTACAATTGGTTTGTTTGAAAAGATTTGTGAGTTAGATATTAGGGACTACATGAATAGGAGTAAAGCTGTTTGTCGGGCTAGCTTGTTTGATAAGGCCAACAATTTAACTAAGGATGAGTCTATGCTCTTGCATGAATTGGTCAACAATAGGACTATCAGATTTATGAAGCCTGGTCTTAATGGATAGGAATGATTATATTAATCAAATGTTGGCCATGTTGAGTGGAGATACATATGAGGAGAGCAGTTTAAATCAAGTAAATATAGCCCACTCCAAAGTTGACCTTTTAATTGAGGACATGTTGATGCAAGGGCAAATTGATGAATCTGAATATTTTTTTATGTTAAATGAGCATCCTGTAGTAAGTAGTATTTTTGGAATCCCCAAGATTCGTAAGGGATTGGATGATGTTAAGTTTAGGCCTATTGTTGATGGCAAGCGTGCCAAAACATGCTTTATTAGTAGATTTTTGGATTTCCATTTACAGAAAGGGATCAAATTGTTTGATTATATTATCAAGGATTCTTGGCAGTTTTTGGAAAAGCTGAGAATGGTGGAAATTAATGATAATACTATTTTGTTAACTATAGATGTGGTCAACCTATTTTCTGTTATTCCTAATGATGTTGGTTTAGAGTGGTTGGAGCTTCAACTTCTTAAAATGGGATTATATGATCAGGACCGCATAAATGTTTTTGTTTCCCTGATGAAAGTTGTTTTGGACAACAATTTCATCTTTTTTGAAGGACATTTTTTTAGCAAATTATGGGGGCTGCTATGGGGGCAGCATGTGCCCCCATTTATGCAAATTACATCATGTCCTACTGGGAGCAGGAATATCTTTTTACCAGTAGGTTTAAGTCCAATATTCGATACTACACCCGCTTTTTAGATGATTTATTCATAGTGTGGGATGGTAGTGTGGGATGACATTAATAGTTTTGTTGAGTATATTAATAATACAGTGTATTTCTTAAAATTTACTCATATTTTTAGTAAACACGAGATCACTTATTTGGATGTTAGTTTGAAAGTTGACCCGAATGAGTATACTTTGAATTCCAGTATTCATTGAAAAGCAACTTTTTCCAATTCGTATCTTAGCTATTCTAGTTGGCACCCTGACCACCAAAAAAAAGCTATCATTAAGGGTCAGATGGTCTGGGCTGCAAGAATGGTTAGTGATGACTTGGAATTCATAAACGAGGTTTCAACACTATGTTTATTAGGAGAGGTTATCCTGTGGATTTATGTTGAGCAGTTACCAATGAGGTTAAGCGAAAGAGGCTTGATGGTACTTATTGGGCATTGTTAAGAGGGATGGTGGTTAATGACCCCATGGTCACAGGTGTGGCAGTCAATCGTGTGGCTGGTGGGGTTAACCAAGTGGGTGACCAGTCACCAGTGGTGTTTGTACACAATGGTGACATGGCAGGAGATATTTATTTCATTACCACTTATTCTTTTGATGCTGTGAATATAAAAAATATAGTGTTCAACAATTGGAAGTTGCTCAGGTTGGACAAGTTTGTATGGGACAAACTTTGTAATCGCCCTCAATGTGTTTATAGAAAGGGTAAATCTTTTAAGCAGTTGTTAGAAAGAGGTGGTGACCATTCATCTAACCTTATTGGCAGGTCTATTGGTAATTTCAAATGTGGTAGGTGTAGTGTGTGTCATTTGGTGTCGCAAACGGATTCTAAGTTGTATGTAGCTGGGGTGCTTATTCGCTTATATGGTCATTTTGATTGTCATTCTAAAAATGTGGTCTATCTAGCTAAGTGCAGTCAGTGTCCTGTGTTCTATATTGGTAAGACCAGTAGAGCCTTTAGGGATAGAATTAATGAACATATGTTGGACATTAAGCATAGGAGGTTGACAAATGCCCTGTATAAACATATTGAGTTGTATAATGGGCACAAGTTTAAATTCTGTGTAATACAACAAATTGTTAAGGATGTGCAGGGTAATATTTTGGATATCCATCTTGACATTTGTGAGATGAAGTGGCAGCTGAGGCTCAATGCCACAGTATTTCCAGGGATCAATGACCATATTAGTATTGCACCAGTTTTAAAGTTAAAACACATTTTAGGCTAATGTCTTTTTTGTATTTATGTATTCATGCATTTTTCGTATGCCTGTTGTTTATGATGTTGTATCATTTATTTATTATGGCCAATGGTAATTTTTTATTTTTATTTTTATTTTTAATTTAATTTTTGTGCATTATAGGTATTTGACACATGTTGGTTTTATGGTTAAGTTGCCTTAAGTAGTTTGGTCTGTGTTTCATTACTCAATTATCTAATTGAATTGTGCCTATAAATTGGAATGGGTTCAATCATTGTGGTTGTAAGTTTTTCTGAAGAAGTCTGAATAAAGACGAAACCTAGGTCAAATTCGTGCTTGTGGTTGATTGTCACTCTGCAGTCTCCAAGTTTGACCAATTCTTTTTTGTTTTGTCATGTGTTTGACACTATCTCCCACTCAGGCATCATTGACAAACTGACACAACTAGGCATCAACCCTTATTTTGTTAGATGGGTCGCTAACTGTCTCACTGATAGAACTTATACAGTCAAAAATAGGGGAATTCACCTCCAACAACCGACCTGTAACCAGTCGTGTTCCGCAGGGATCAGTCCTGGGACCTCTACTGTTTGGAATCTATTTCTCTGAATTACAAGCAAAAACTAAAGGTCCATGGGTGACAAAGTGTGCTGATGACTGCAAACTGTGAGTGGTCATAGAATCTGCAAATTATGTCAAAATCCTATGTGAGAGTCTTACACAAACGAATGATTGGTGCCAAAGTCATGGCCGTAAACTCAATACAAAAAAATGTATTATCATTCCTTTTGGTAAAAGCGATGTTCCTGCTAAGTACCACATCAATAGCAATACCTTAATATGCACTCAGTGATGAGAGACCTGGGCACACAGATTGACAGCAACCATATATTTGACCACCATGTCTCCACAGTGGTAAGAAAGGCGTTCTGTATTGTTCATCTCATAAGTAAAGACATTGCTTCCAGAAAAAAAGAAGTTATAACCTCCCTGTACACTTCCCTCATCAGACCAATAATTGAGTACAGTGCCCCTTTTGGTATGTACCTTTCCAAGAACCTGCAGCAATTGGAGAAACCATAAAGGTTCACCACAAGGAAAATTCAAGGCCTTCAGCATCTGTCCTATGGGGATCATCTGAAATCACTGTCACTTTATTCTGTTTCACACAGAATACTCAGAGGTGATCTCTGCCTTGCATACAAGGCAATCTCTGATCCTGCTATATTGGAAATGCTGCATATCCATAAGTCAAATGGTACATGGGATACTTGTTCTAAAGACCTTAACCTGATATGTGACATTAATAGAAACTTCTGGAGGGACAGATTTGTCTCCCAGAGGTTACCACACCTTTGGAACAGACTCCCACTTCATGTCAAACTGAGTACCTTATTGGCCCTCTTCAAACACAATCTGGACGATTGGATGGGTGACCATAAATTCACCCTGGGGGTTCCACCTGTGTCCCTCTTGGACAGGGGCAATAGGTGTTGATTGTGAAAATAAGGGTAAAAACTTGGCTAGACTTGTAAGAGCCATAGGGCCATTAGCCTAGTAACCTAATATGATCCTATGATCCTATAACTATAAAAACGCTAGTTTGAGAAGCATGTTCCTATTGCATAAGCACATTTTGTATAGCTATATACAGCAGATACTTGTTTAGACAGTTCTAAATATTCTGTGCTCTTTGATCTATAAAGTTTCTGAGAGATGCTCAGAAAAAAATGGTACTCAAGTGAGCATACTGAGTATGCCTAGTTACATCCATGTTCCCTATAGGATGAATAAAGAAGCCTTGTTGAAGTTTTATGTAGTTTATTTAGTAAAGTATCTACCTACTTAACTTAATAAACTACATGAAACTTCAACAAGGCATTGTCATTCCTCCCACAAAGAGGACAACAAAGTGAAAGAGTCTCCTAGATCTGGCAGAGCTAAAGTGATTTTATCTGTATTAATCCTTTGTACTCTGTTTCTTGTTAGTCCTGCCACCCTCTGGGTCACAAGTGAGATACCAGACCTGATGTCAGATGTACAACCTATGAAAGGTAAAGCTTTGGAAGGTCAAACTTTCTGGATTCTTTTGTTTTCAGAGTTTTGTAATGAGGAAATAATCCTTGGATGTTCCTCTCTCACCAAAGAAAAAGCTAAACAGGCCTAGAATGGATCCGCAGTCCAACATATCAGATTCTGACGTACCCACTGAGGTTACAAAACTCATGGTACACCAGGATACTTCTCAGTTGCCCGCTACCAAGACCCTATCAAATGTCAGTATGGCTCCTGAGGCCTTACTGAATGCAAATACATTAAATGAACCATGTCTCATTTCTGAGGGACTTCATGGTGTCCCTCAAATTCTAGTAAGGAAGAGATCCCAGGCTCTTTAATAGAATTTAGGTTGAGTTCCATACCTCTTTGTCTCATCCAGGTGGACATCACTCCTAAAAAGAAAAAGCAGAAGACTAGGCATGTGGACTTACCCTCAGATGCTAGAGAAAATTAGTGGACAGATTTCTCACAGGAATAGCTCAACACTATCATGTCACTGAAACTTCCCTCCTTTGGGTCAATACAACCACGGGCTACTGCTCAAAAAACTGCTTTGGTTTCCTCTTCCTCTGAAGAAGAACAAGAGTACAGTTCTGACCATTCACTAGACTATTCCTCTCAGCTACATTCTCCTGGAAAAACCTCTTCTGATGAAGAGGACTACCTGTCACTGGATTGCCCTATTGAGGAAGCTTCCTTTGGGGAGACTATTAAGACCACGATCCAACACTTTGAATGGCAAATCACTCAAATCTTTGATGTTCAAAACAGGTATTACAGCCTTTTGGAAATCGATACCCCTGCCCCTTCCCCAGTCCCTCCGATCCTTGAGGCTTTCTAGAATGCCTTTCAGTCCACTTCTTGTGCACCTGATTCTCAACCACAATCTCCTAAAAGACCAGACAGGTGTTACAAAGTGATTGATGACCTAAAATGCTTATAAAAGACTCCAGTGGCAGACCCCTCTGCAATATCTTTCTCTCTGTCTTCAGATAAACCCCTGTAAGCTTCTGTCCCGTGCTAATGCCCTACCTACTGACAAAGATAATAGGCCTATGGATAGATGGAGAAAGAAAGTTTATACCTGTTGCCCTTGCTTTTAGGGAAATTACCTACTGGATGCAGATGACAAAGCACTAGATCTGTGTTTTGCATTCCTTAAACAAAGTAATGCTGGACCCTCCTACAGCAGAGTCAGATCAACAAAAGGAGAGCCTACTGTCCTTTAAATAGCCAGATGCAGCATTAAGTGCAGTTACAATGCTGTGGATGCTTCTTCTAGGACAGCTGCCAATGGATATGTTATTCACAAATATGCATGGCTTCACAATCAGCCCTATCCATGAGGATTTAAAATCTAAACTTCCAGACTTTCCCTTGAACAAAGACAATGTTTGGCCCTCACGCTGCCAGTCTCTTCAAAACTCTCCAAGACCAAGGTAAGACTATGAAAGTCGGCAGGCAGATTCTTTTCTCCTCATGTCCTAGATACCATAGGAACTACCTATCTAACTTTACCTCATTCATTAGAAGGGATCCTAGGACATCTCAGAAACAAAGAAAAAAAACCCTAGGAAAAAGTACTCTGACAACTCCCATAGGGAACCTCCAGTGAAGAGGCCTCTCTTTGGAAGCAAAAATCTGTGACTACCTGTGCAGTACCCCTCCCCCTTCCCTCAGCCCCATCACTCTCCCAAAGACTATAATTTTCCCCTGGCCAGGTGGGAAGTTATTACCACAGACAAGTGGGTCTTGTCTATCATTAAGGATGATTATGCCATGTCCTGGGAAGGTATTTACCTTCTGAAAGACATGCCACAACCTCCTCACAACCAAACAGCCTTTCTTTCCCCCATTATTCAAGACATCCTGAGTCAGGGGACCATCAAGCAAGTCCCAAAGGACTTCATGGGAAAAAGGGTTTTATTCCAGAATTTTTCTAGTCCTAAGGAAAGAAGAACAGTAGAGATCCATCCTAGACCTGTCTCTTCTAAACACTTACTTGAAGGTAACATCATTCAAAACACTCTCTCTTCACACCCTTCTGCCTTTCCTCCTCCCCCAAGCTTTCTTCGTATTAGCAGAACTGAAAGAAGAATACTTACACATTCCCATTTATCCTCCTTGCAGGAGATTCCTCTGGTTTTCCTCTGGTTCCTCATTTTCATAGGTTCAGTGGTTCATAGGTAGGTACTAGGCTATTGGCCCTAGGGCCTATAGAAGCCTAGCCAAAAAGGTACCCTGGCTTTTGCCACCTTTTACTCTTCTGCCTTGTGATCTTTCTTCAGCTCCAGGAGTGTTCACAAAGTGTCTAGTTCCAGTAGTAGCTTTCTAGTGCACTCAGGGAATCCATATTTTCCCTTTCTGGACAATCTATTGATCAAGGCTTTGTCTGTAGAAAATTTTCTTCAGCATCTATGCTTCACCCTCCAACTCCTGACAGGTCTGGGTTACACTATTAACTACAAAAATCCCACATGACCCCAGCACAGGACTTGGTTTTCTTGGGCTGCAGATGGCGCACAAAGAAAATGTGTACCTTCCTCCCCCATGAGAAAGTTCACAGTCTGTCCAATTTATTTTCCAAATTCTCTCCTCTGCAGCCCATTGCTCAATAAGACAGATGCTAAGAGCTTTGTGGTTCATGGCAGCCACCATTTCTATGCTCCGCCTGGGTAGACTTCACATGAGGAAAATCCATTGATACCTGAAATCTGTATGGTCCCAACACTGTTACCCCTTGGATACCCTGATTCTCCTCCTCCCTTGTCTCAAAAAGAAAGTGCTTTGGTGGAAGGCACAGATCATCCTCAACCCAAGACTGCCATTCACACCACTCATACTCTGCAACAAGTTCACACAGCTGCCTTGATGAGGAATGCAGAGCATGGACAGGATCACATTGATTGTAAGGCAAATGGCAACCTCAGTTCCTGAAGGAACATATCAATCTGAAAGAAATTAGGGCTCTTCTACAAGCTCTTCATGCCTTCACCCACCTTTGGAAACCCATACCACTCCTAGTGTACACTGACAACACCACAATTATGTGGTACATAAACAAACAGGGAGGTAACAGATCTTACTAACTGTGTAGGTTAGCACAGGAGGCATGGAAGTTGGCCACCCAGATGGACATCATGCTCGCAGCCACATACATTTCTTCTCAGGACAGTATGCTTGCAGAATCCTTAAGCTACTTCTTGGAGGAGCCCCGTGAATGGATGTTGAACAGAGAGGTTTTCCAGATGATCGCCCTTCAGTGAGGCATTCCTTAAATAGAACTCTTTGTGTCACCAAGCAGCCATCAGTTCCCCAGTTCTGCACCAGGTACCCTTGTCCCACAGCCTGGAGGACAGATGCATTTTCCTTCCAGTGGACAGGGAAGTTCCTCCATGCTTTTCCTCTTCTGATTCTTCTTCCAAAGAATATTCTCAAAATACAAAAGGAGTCAGCCAAGCACCTTTTACTGGCACCATTTTGGCTGAGGTGCTATTTCACCTGACAATGGGAAATTACAGGAAAATACCTATTCAACTAGACTTGATAACTCAGTAGAAAGGTTCACTGCTCCATCCAAATTTAACATCTCTTAACTTTACCCTTTGCGTGATAGGATTTTAATTTCTCAAAGACACCTCTTCTCTGAGGAGGTTGTCCAAACCCTGCAAGAAGCTAAGAGACCCACTACTAGAAAATCTTATACAGCTAAATGGAAAATGTTTTTCTATTCCTACTGCAGACATAGTCAGGATCCACTCTTATCACAAGAGCCTGCTGTACTGCAATATCCCTGCAAGCTACTTTGATCAGGTTTGGTCCACTCTTCCATAAAAGCTCACCTGTCAGCTATAAATGCATTCCTCGCATTTAGCCTTCTACTTACAGCTAGGGTGGAGGTCAAGCTTTTCATCTGGGGAGTCCTGTATATTAACCCACCAAAGCAATCATCTCACCCCCAAGGGTGATGTGAATGTTAATTGTGTGCTAGAAAAGCTTACACTACCTCTTTTTGACCCAGCACCTTCTACCTCTCTAACATTTTTACTTGGTAAAAGTACAGTTGTGTAAAATCGTACCATAACAGTAGATGTTTTTGTCTTCATTCTTGTAGTATTCATAGGTTCATACATTCATAGGCAATTACTAGGCTAATGGCACATGAGCCTTTACAAGCCTAGCCAATAATACCCAGGATATGACAACATTAAATCTTAATTTCCCAGATATGGATGGAGTAGTATCAGGGTAGTGGGTCTTTCAGTGTTGAAGCCCTGAGTCATTTTACAGACTATCTGTGTCCATAAGGGACATGGGCAGTACCCCAGGAGTGAATTTATGGTTCTGCATCCAGTTATCCAAATACTTTTTGAAGAGAATAAGGGACTAGAGTTGTTTTATGAAGATGGGAAGTTTATTCCATAGACAAGGTAGCCTTTGGGATACGAATCTGTCTTTCCAACAAGTTCTGTTAGAGTTACAAATAAGATTCAGGTCCATGGAATGCGTAATCCTCATATCATTTTTCTTACAAATATGCAAAATTTTCATCAGTACTGGATCAGAGAATGCCTTGTAGGTCAGGCAAAAGTTCCCTCTCAATAAACGATATGAGATGGAGTAAAAAAATAGGGCCTTTAGTCAGTCAGTCTGCATAAGACGTGCCTTACATTGTATCTTTTAGTGAGAAACCTCTGGGGTGACTCCAATTGGTGTAAGTGCCTGGTTAGTTACATGCAGAATGGAGCATTGTACTCTATTATGGGCCTGATGAGGGCCAAGTACTATGATAATATGACTTCTTTTGATCTTGATGCCATACCTATAGTTATAAGTTGAGCTACACAGAAAGATTTCTTCACTATTGTAGCTACCTGGTGTTCAAAGTTTAGGTTGCTATCTGTCTGTGTTCCTAGGTTATCCATATGATGAGGTAGGAACTTATGGCTAACTCAGTAAGTTCATCTATGATCCCCAAGTGAGGAATTGTGTCAAAACCTTTAACCAGGTCTGGATAAGAGGTGTGTGCCATTTTACCCTCATCCATGGCCCTGGTGACTGTCTTGAAGATGTCCACCAGATTTATTAGGCAAGACCTCCCTATGACAAAGCCAAATTGGGTCTGGTCAAGTGTTTGGAGAGGTCCTATGTCTTTATTGATCAGATCCATGATAATTCTCTCCATGGCCTTGCAGATAAAACTGACCAAGCTTGTGGGTCTGTAGTTCCTTGGTTCAGTTGATGTATCCTTCTTGTGCAGAAGGATGACTGTTGCTGTCCTCCATTTGTCTGGGACAAAGCCCATCCAGATGCTGTGGTTAAAGAGGGTTTCTAGTGGCCCTGATAGATTCTGTTCTAAGCTATTTAGGAAGCATCCTGGAATGTTGTTGGGTCTCATAGAGGCTGTGTTTCTTGCTTTAGCGAGTGCAGTAAGGACCTGTTCCCTCATAATGACAGGTAGGGGGATGGTTGCGAGTATTTCTTTGGGTGTGGTAGGAGGTGACGAGCAGAAGTTTGAACTGAACTTGTCAGCCAGCAGGTTTGCTATAGTTTCAAGATGGGTGTAATTATTGCCATTCATGATTAACTCAGCACATTGCTGAGCATTTCCCCTGAAGATACAAATATAATTAATAAGTCCTTATGGTTATTTTTCACGTGGTAGGCTGTCTTTGCCTCATAGTTTTCTTTGGCAGATTTGACCAGCTCTCTAATTTGTTTGTTTAGTCTGGTGTCTTTTTGCACTGTTTACCTGTTCCTTTTTGGCTTTGGAGATTTTTGTTGAATAGCCTGTTTATACTAGGGGTCCACCACAGTGGTTTATTTTTGCCTGTAATCATAGGTAGTGCCTTATCTATGCAGTTATGAATGTGGTTGTACAGTGTTTTTGTGTATAGCTCAGACTAGGTCTCAGTGTCATCCAGGTTCAGAAGGGCTTGGAAGATTAATAACCTGTCACTTAATTTGAGGTAATTGGTCTTAGCAAAGTTCTTAACAGGTATGGAACTTGATGAGGGTTCTAGGTTAGTTTTAATACTAAGGGAGATCATTTTGTGGTCAGATCTTACGAGGGAAGAGGTAATGCATGAGAGCGAGCAGCGTCCCCCCATATTCGTGAGTACTAGGTCTAGGATATTTGTACCTCTAGATGGGGAGATAATTAGTTGCTCCAGGGTGTTTGTGTTGATGAAGTCCAAAAGACTCTGAACAAGTGAATTATGGGTCGTATAAGTCTCCCAGTTTATAGGGGGGTTAGCTGAAGTCACTCATAAGTATGGTGTTAAGCTGAATGTTAAGAAATTCCAGTAGGTTTTGGTAGGAGGTATGGTCTTCTAGACTCATATTAGGGGTTCTGTAGGTAGCAAGGATATGATAGGGGGTGACACCCATGGTTAGTTTAGCATGGAGCAGCTCAAGCAAGCCATGTGGTTGGACCAGTCTTGCAGTGTACTTATCCTTTATAAACACTGAGATATCTCCTTCCTTTGACATCTACTGTTATGGTAAGATTTTACACAACAGTACTATGTCCTTCTATATCACTGTTACTATTCCTTACTATAAGGAGAGTAAAAAAGCTCATGATGCAGAATGACAGGTGGAAGGCTGAGAAGAACCCTCAACAAACCTGTACAAAATGGCTCTAGCAAAGCCTTCTCTGGTCCTAGAGACCATATCCAATTTATAATGCTTAGTAAAGGTATGCACTGAAGGACAAGTAGCAGCTTCAAGGATAGAATTGGTGTCCAACCCCTTGAAAAAAGTACCAGAAGAGGCAACAGACCTAGTGAAATGAGCTCTGATAGAAGTAGACAAAGATTTGCCATGAAAAGAATAACAACAATAAATGGCCTTAGAAATCTAGGAGGAGATGGTTTGCTTAGAAACAGTCAAACCCAATGTCCTGGGATGAAAAGAAACAAAAAGCTGGTCAGACTTACAAATCCAAACAGTGTCTGGGCTGTCTGTGCTAATCCAATGTATGCAAGACCCTCTCACTAGCAGACTGAGGAGAAGGGAAAAAGGAAGGGAATTGTACTGATTGATTCAAGGACAACTCATTAACCATCTAACAAGGAACACCCTGTCCCTGTGAAAAACCCAAAAGGAGGAATGGCCATAAGGGTCTGAGGTTCAAAAACCCTCCAAGCAGAAGTAAGAGCCAGCAAAGAAGCAGAATCTTCATACTCAAAAGGAGCCTGAGTCAATTTTTCCAAAACAAAATTAAGGTCCCAAGGAGGAAGAATCGGTTTCCTTGGAGGCTTAAGATGCAGAATGCAATCACAGGAGCTAGGCATTTTCTGAATACTCATGAAGAGTAAGCATTGAAAAGAGGGGACCTTGAGAAAGGTGTTGTACAGGAAGAGTTGCAAAATAGATCTCCACGTACCCTCCTTTTGAGGAACCAGGAACATCCTGGAATAAAAACCCTTTCCCACTTGGGAAGGGGGAACATGCTGAATGATTCCTTGGCTCACTAGGGACCCTAGAACCTCTGGGAAATAAGGAAGTTACTTTAGAAGATGTTGAGGAATCCCTAAACAAGGAAGAAGAGACGGCCATGCTATGAAGTAACTCTGACAGATGATAGAAAAAAAAAAACAAGATTCTGAAGTCATGAGAAACCAGTTTGGAAGACAAATGGAAAACCAAAGGGACAAAAGTGGGGGGGCAGCGAATTAACAAAGAAAAGCAGGCTTATTAGACAAAGGAGACTTCTGGGCCACAGAAGTTTGAGAAGCCTTAACAGAGGAGGCTCACCTACCATCTTTCCTGCTCTTGGAGGCCTGACAGGGCTGCCTGCAGACAAAAGCAGATCTAGAAGGATAATTCCTTTGGAATTTAGGGAATAGGAGAGATAAAATATGTCTAAGGTCCTGCAAGGCTTTCCCTTTCTCTTGAAGAGACTTAAGCAGGTCAGCAGCAGCAGCAGTCCCCAAAAGATGTTTATTATCCAAAGGAGTATCCAACAACTTGGCCTTAATGTCCTCAGGCAAAGGCTGGAGACAAAGCCAAGAATAATGCCTCATTACAGACCTAAAAGCCACAGCCCTGGAAGAGGCATCATCAGCATCATAGCAACACCTGATAGAGTGTGGTGCCTGAGAAGTAGAACCAAAAACAGATACAGTAAGGCAGAAGATTTGCCTTCAGAATTAATCCTCTCCATTGCCCTACTGTCCTTGTCAGAAAGCAAAACTTTGGGAAGAGGGCAAGAGTTTGGAAGGCTTGTCAGACGAGACTGACACTACAGAAGGATCATCAGAAGGACACTTAAAAATTGACAATCCTCAGGGACCCAACAGAATATGTCAGGTGTCTTAGGAGCAGGAGTGTGAGAATCAGGATACTTGGAAGAAGCAATGAAAGTGTCTAACAAGAGAGCCAGCATTCGAGAAACTGCAGAGGGTTCAGGAGTATCCAACTGAAGCAACTCATGATATCTCCTCTGAATATCAGACACTTGAGAAGCATCCCACTTAAAGTATTTCAGCATCCTAGCAATTGTATACTTTAAGGGCAATTCCTCAAAAGACTCAGGACTAACAGACTCTTCTTCATTAGAACCATACACCAAAGATGAAGTCATCTGAGAAGAACAGGACAAGAGCCCCTCATCAGACTCTGAATCCTTGTCTGAAGAATCTGGCTCCCTAGCCCATTTAGAAGGGGTAGAGGTCCAAGGAGGAGCAGGCACCAAAACCTCTTGAGGAGGCTTCAGGGCCATCAACGCTGAAAACAAGCCCTGGGTAAACTCTTGCCATTCACTTTGTGGATCCTTGGGACAGACTGAAACATGCTTGCTTCATATTTTTGCTTTTCTTGGAAGAGACTTCAGCCCTGACAAATACTGGAGGTTCCTACCCTTAGCAAGATTCAGTAAGAGTACCCAGAACTTCCACCCTGACCAATAGCTGTGGAATTCCTCTAGGACCCTCTGAGATAGTCAACTGCAGTTCCCCCTAGAAGTCAAGATCAGATATCTGGAAAGCCTCAGATGATGTGTGAAAAGACATATACATACCAAATAGGTCATGGCAGAGGAATCCAATGTTGTGGCTGGATTGCCTACAGAGCTATCACCCAGTTCTAGAGGGATGTCCATTGGAGATTAAACAGCTATAGAATCAGGCCAAGACATCTTGGCCTTCTTCTTATGTAGTGGAAGTATTTAGGGGTTTATGGGGTCTGCCATACTATCCTGGGCCACGTAATCCATTGTTTTTCAAGATAAATGGCCAAGGAAGACAAATGGCTTTGAATGTCTTAGGCACAATGCCGTACATATACTATAAGAGGTGTGATTGTAGGAAGCACCCAAACATAAGAGACACTATTGTGATGATCTTTATGGGAATTCTGACTCCCACCCTGACATTTTCCCTTGGATGACATGAACTCTAGGTAAGCAAAATAAAATACAAGAACAAAGGAAAGAAAAAAAATGATCCCAAATGGGCACTTATCTGCTCGGTATTTACCACAGCAAAAAGGCGTTCAGACCGATGAGAGATAATGACATTCAGACTGTTATTAAAGAGGTTGTGGGTACCTGCATCTGTACATTGCTTTTATGCCCTACGTCCTATGTGTGGAGCAAATGTGTGATGTACAGCACATACAAGGTCATAAGGCTTTGGTATACTGGTAAGGTTGGGCTATCCTAGGTGGGAGATCACTTTACTAAAGAATACTGCAACAGTGATATAGAATGACATCTATCCTTGCTCTTGGCTCCCAACTCTGCTAGGAGAGTTTCTGAGTTACAAACTCTCATGGCCATTCCCTTTTCTTATTTTTCACAAGGACAGGGTGACTCTCATGGCTAATCCAGCCTTCATGCCTAAGGTGGTGAAAGAGCTGTCCTCAATCAGGCTATTCACATACCCACTTTCTTTTCCAATCCATAAAACAAAGGAAAATGATCTTACATTCTTTGGGCATCCACAGACAACTCGGAATTTATTTTGACAAGACTAAATCCTTCAGAAAGACTGACCAGCTGCTTGCATCATTTCTGAGTCCTAAGCTGGGCCAGGCAGTCTCTAAGCAAACTATTGCAGCTTAGATTTCTAAGGCTATGTCTTTTGCTGCTTGCAGTATGGTAGGACTTTGCCTTCCTGCCTTAAAGCACTTTCCATTAGGGCAGTTGTCTCCTCAAGGGCATTTCACTAAGAAATAGACTTCCGGTCTACTTGGCCCACAGAACATACTTTTACCAAACACTTCAAAATTGATGCTTTCTCTAGGTCCAGGGCAGCTTATGCTAGGTCACTGCTGTCTGGACTGTGGGATAATTCTTCTGCTCAGTAGCTAGCCACCCTTCCTTCCTTCTTCAGCTCTGAAAATCACACATATGTCAGGAATACTGCAACAGTGATTTCTGTCAAAACGCACGGAACAACAACAGAATAACCTCTCTAGAGACAAAAATATGTCTCAACTAAGCTTTACGGTACAAGTGAAACTCGACTCGAACAAGAAAGGAATATATATTTAATCACACTCCAAACGTAAAAACTGTTAAGCGCTTTCATCTGTGTACTACAGACTTCTTCAGAACCATAATACTAACAGCTGATAACATATTTAAAAACTTTTTGGCGCCATTTTATTCAAGCGCTATACTTCTTAGCAGTATTTAAAGTGCTACTACAATTATTATCAAAACATCTATTTTTTGAACAAACATATATTTATATCCGCTATAAATACTTTAAAATCAGTTTATACTTTCATTGCATACACTATGTTAAAATGTTAAAATTAAGGCAATTATTGCAATTAAAATAACAATTTAAATAGCAATGTTGTTATGCTATAATAACTGTAAAAAAGGTTTTATAGAAATAAAATCATTTATGCCAGGAAATTTTGTGGCATTTGTCAACATTTGCCACTGACTTTCTTTCCTACCCAGGTAGGCTTTATAATTACCACCACACGGTGATATATTTACATAATCAATGATGCCAAATATAAAATTATGTGTATCACCTTTCTCTTTAATATGTCTGAACAATGCATTTTTGGTATCTTTAACCTTAATCTTATACCTATGTTCATATATACGCTTTCTAAACTGTCTTTCTGTTTTCCCTATGTAGAAAGCAGTACATACTGTACACGTAGCGAGATAGACTATGTTCCTACTATTACAGTTTCCCTTTTTAAACTTTATATAAGTACTATTGACATCATTTAATCTACATCCAATTGCTTAATTTATTACACAACACTGTTTACAAGACCCACATTTCTTACTGTGGGTATTTGTGGACATTTTCTGAGAATTCAAGCCATTCAGTAAATTTTTTATATTTCTACCCATTTTATATACAATACAAGGTTTTATTCCTACTACACCTTTGGCTTCTTCATCTCCTACTAATTTATTCCAATATTTTTCCAGAATTTCTCTAACATAATTAACATGAGGTGTATAAGTCAATACACATACTCTATTAAATTAATCACTCACTTTATTCTTCCTAATAATTTTTTCTGTACCAATACCTAAAATAGGGGGATATTTATTACCCCATTCAGTGATAATATATGTCGATACGTCATCTAATAATGTTAAGGGGTAACCACTATTTACAAACATATTTCTTATATTATTGATTTCTCTGACCATTGTGTCATAATCTGACGTCATCCTTGCTACCCTTATACATTGTCACTTAAAAATGTTTCTTAAAATGTGTTTAGGATGATTACTTGTATAATCTAGATAGCCATTAGAGAACGTTTCCTTTCTAAATATTTCCGATTGAAAACCTGTATCCATATGTCTAATATATGTATCCAGATATGCAATACCTTCTGTATTAATATTATATGTAAATTTCAAAAAAGTACTTGTCGTATTGAAATAATCTATGAACTCATCAATAAGTTCTATGGGTCCATCCCACAGCAAAAACATATCATCCATAAATCTTGTGTAGTATTCCACATATTGGTAATACATACTGGTGAAAAGGTACTTATTTTCCCATTGAAGCATAACTAAATTGGCGAAAATGGGTGCACAGGAGGCGCCCATGGCTACCCCCCGACAGCCATGGGAACCAGAATTCAGATGACCAAATGTAGGCGATGTCATTCTGTAACCCATCATTAAAAATAATGTTTAATACTAGATGAGACTGAATTCTCAGAGCAGTTTATTTTTAGAACCTGACAAAGAAGGATCTCTCACCTACTTCATCTTGCCTTGTTCTAGTAAGTAACTAGGGAATAATAATTCTTTAGATCAGTCCGGAAAATATAGTAAGATTAGTTAAGTATTGTTTTTTTCTGTAACTGTGTGAACCTGTCCACCTGTTTATTTTTAATATTTCTTGTTACTGAAACTCTGGTATTTATTGTAAATAGATATTTAGTATTTTCATGTTCTTATATTAGTTATTATTAAATATGTTTAAATTTTCATTGTGGTTAGTCCTTTAGAGAACATTTTAACCTTTGAGAGTGCCTATATTTATTTGGTGACACTGCAGCCACTCCTGATAGCTTTGCTGTTTAGTCAGAATTACCAGTTGTATTAATATTAATTTCACTCAGTATAATTGGATACCTTTGTAAGAGCCTTAGAGTAGCCAGCTTTGGAGTATCTGGTGCTGGTATAACTACCATATAGTCTGAGCAGAAGGGGGCATAGCAAATAAATCTGTGCCAGCCTTTCTAAGGTGTGTGTGCATGTGTGAAAATCAAATCTCAAAGAGTGTGCATGTCAGCTGCTTGGAGCAGGGGCACAAAGAACTGGTTTCACAGAGAGAGTGGTGAAGAACTTGGCTTTGGCATTCAGCTGTGTTCTCAACTATATAGCAGTGTAGTTGGAAGACTCACCGGGGATCTGGAGAGAGACAGAGAAAACCAGACCCCGGATTGAGTGTGTTCCCTGTGTGCTCTCAAGGAAATTGTGTTTGATGCAGAAAGCTGCATCTGGAAATACTGGGTGCATCAATTTCTGTTCCAAGTGAACATCCTTCTCTAGTGTTAGTGGTGAGGATTCAGGCTCTTTGATTACTGGCCCAGAGTGGAGATGTCATAGAACCTTCAAGAAGTTCCAACTCCACAGAGAAGGAAAGGGTTTTACTCTAGAATATTCTTGGTCTCCAGGAAAGAGGGCAGCTGGAGACTCATTCTGGATCTTTCTCAGCTAAACACCTTTTTGAAGGCCCAATGGTTTTTGATGCCATCCCTTCAAACCTGTCCTCTGCTTCTAGCTCAGGCTTTTCTAGTTTCCTTAGATTATTTAATTATTTTATTTAACATTTGTTTACTGGGAAAGTCCGACTTGGAATGAGCCAATTTTCAGTGGAGGCCCAGGGAGAAATGCTCCAGATGCATGTCTTTGTAACATGGGAGGAAACCAGAGCACCCAGAGGAAACCCACATGAAGGCAGGCAGGACATGCAGATGCCACACAGAATGCACCCCAGCTGAGAAACTAACAGGAGACCCTCTTGCTGTGAGGTGACAATCCAAACTTCTGCACCACTGCATCTCAATGATGCTTATCTACACAACTCTATTCATCCCCTTTCAGGAATTTTTTATGTTTCTCTCTTGCTTCCTGGCATTTTCAGTTCTCTGCTTTGCTATATGGTCTCTCTACTGTTCCAGGGTCTTCAACAAATGCCGTGCTTTTGTGATTGTTTTCTGCAGGTTGAGAGAGATACATGTCTTTTCTTACCTGGACAAACTACTTATTCAGGCCTCCTCTACAGAGATTTTACTTCAGCATCTTTACTTTGCTATTTCTGTCCTGCAAAGCCTGGAGTTTACTGTGTGTTTCCAAAAATCATTAATGACTCCTTCTTTGGATCATGTTTTTCTGGGGTTCAGGCTCCAGACTGTTAAAATACTGGCATCTCTGCCTCCACCAAGGCTTTGTGTCTGATTGCTTTTTTTTCAATCCCTTCTTCTGCTGGCTTCCATTACAGCCAGGGAGTTTCTGAGGGCTCTGGATTACATGGCTTCCACCATTCCCATGCTTCCTCTGGCCACGCTTCACACAAGAAAGCTCCAGTGGTTTCTAAAGTCAGTTTGGTTTCAGCATTCCCATCCTTTAGATTTTCTAGTCTATCTTCTTCCATGTGTCAAGCTGGAACTTCAGTGGTGGATTTGTCAGTTGTCCCTCAACCCAGGGCTTCTTTTCAACCTCCTATCCCCTCTCAGGAACTTTTCTCAAATGCCTCATATGTGGAATAGGGGGCCTCCTTTGGCCCTCTGAAGGTGCAGGACCTGTAGTCGCTTCAACAGAAGAAAGACCATATCAATGTCAAAGACAGAGCTCTTTTGCTGGCTCTTAGAATATGCTTGATAAAGGACAGAGTTTAAATATTTACTTTAGTTAGTCTAGAAGTCTGTATCGATGCACCTAACCCTTTCATGTTTAGTATTATTATTTCCTTTTTGTTAAATATTTCACTTGTACTGTAAAGCTATTGAGACAATTTTTCTCTAGAGGTTCTGTGATTTCTGTCCAGACAGGGTCAATTTTTAAATGTATGTAACAGCAGATGTCCTACTGATCACTGTTGCAGTATTCCATTCCACCCTCAATCCCCTCTTCTCTACTTCACTTAAACTTTTCTGTTATTTTCCCTCTTTGCTTTAAACTCTGCCCTGTTACAAGGGAACAGAGGAGTTTTCTTAGCTATTCGAGCTACACCCCTCCTAGCTGACCAGTCTTCCTCTCTCAGTAGTCTTCAGGCCGCTGGCTTGGAGATAGTCTGATGATCCAAACTCTTGCATCCATCTATATAACCCAGTGCATACAAGATGAGGTCATGCATTGGATGTATGACCATGGGAAGGTAAAGCTTTGGTACCCCAGCTGGACATCTGTGGTGACAACCATACCTCTCAGTGGCCCCAAAACAGGGACAGATTTTAAATATTGCTCCTATAAACATAGAAAGTTGCTAGAATAACAGATTTTAAATTATTATGTATTTTCTGAAGGATTTGAAATATGAAACTCAAATGTATGCTATTACTTTTATTATTTAGTGACCAGTCCTCAATGATTTGCCAGAAAAACCCAAATTGTATGAGGAACAGACCAAACATATGGCATCTGACTTCGTGAAAATCTAAGGTTTGGAGGTATTGCTTCAACCCATATGTCTGGAATACTGCAACGGGTGATCTGAGGGCATGGACTGTTATGGTAAGTTCTTACAAAATGCCTTTCTCATTGCTTCTCAGTAGCCCAGGCTTCATGAGTTATTTGCTTCCAAGCATTCCAAACCCAAAGACTTGTCTAGGATATGTCTCCCAAATGAGCTAAAAAGCTTTAGTTCAGGGTGGATTTGCCCACTTATCACTTGAGCAGGGTTTTTAAAGTATCCTAGCCTCTTAGAACAATATCTGGCAAAATCAAATAATGGGGGCCTTGCCCCAAGGTGGGACAAATAGGAACACATTTTAAAGGTTGCTCTTATATACTTAGAAGGTTGCTAGAATAAAATGTCTTATGTTACCATACATTTTCTGAGCGCTAGAAGTCAGACCAATCCCTCTTTATTTAGTGAATTAGTCCAAAAGCCCAGGGGATCCAGAAAATTACAATTTATGAGGTACCCTTAATTATGAGGCAGATCTCCAATCCGTGAAAATCTGGACAGTTGAGAGGTATAGTATAAAGTCAATGACTCAGACACCAAAACTTCAGAACTTTCTGTCAAAGTGCACTTTTCCTTGCTGGCTTTGACTGATTGATGGTTGCCAAGGATTGGGGAGGGCTGGCAGAAAAGTTCCTTTGGGAAAATCTTCCATTTTACCATTTTTTGTGTTTCGGGGAATTTTTGTCACTGTTTAGTGCTAGGAACTAGGATATTTTTTTTTGTGGGTCTCTAAAAAAATGTACCTCAAAACTGGCAAGGAGTTAAGACCAACTTACCAAGGATTCACTCCCTAATTTTGCCGGGTTATTTGTAGTTAGGGACAGAATTCTACTTCTTCTGCTGTTCTGCCAGTCACCCACAAGTACCTACAGGTTTGGTGTCTTCTGTCTTCAAGCTGGTTTCCTCTTCACCTTCCTCTTAATGAATCTTGCTGTAAATTTAGGTAGATAGGACACTTGTTGCATCCAAAAACTTTGGTGTTGTTTGTTGCATCAGTAAAGATCAATTTAGGATGTTCCTTTGGTTTCAGCTGTTTGAGAAATTGCAAGTCTCTTGGTATCATAGGCAGGAGCATATGTTATTCTTGTGAGAAGCTGTTGTAAGGAGCCAGATTCCTTGGGAAGAGACCATCTTTTTCTGTGCAGTTTCCCAGGAAAATGAAACAAAAAGGTATGCATAGTACTTCTTCTGCAAAGTATAGGACAGACAGGGAATGCTGGTATCTATCTTCTTCCATGTGTCAAGCTGGAACTTCAGTGGTGGATTTGTCAGTTGTCCCTCAACCCAGGGCTTCTTTTCAACCTCCTATCCCCTCTCAGGAACTTTTCTCAAATGCCTCATATGTGGAATAGGGGGCCTCCTTTGGCCCTCTGAAGGTGCAGGACCTGTAGTCACTTCAACAGAAGAAAGACCATATCAATGTCAAAGACAGAGCTCTTTTGCTGGCTCTTAATGCTTTTCATTCTCTTTACTTCCAGAGCCCCCTCAAGATTTTCACAGACAATACAATAGTGATGTGGTATGCCAATAAGCAAGGGGGGATAAGGTCTTATCCTCTAGGCAGGTTAGCCCTTCAGGTTTATGAGCCAGCTCTCCAGTATCAGGAGACCCTTCAGGCACTTTACATTCTCTGAGATCAGAACATAGTGGCAGATTCCCTGAGCAGATCCATAACACAATCCCACAAGTGGATACTTCACAAAGAATTGTTTCTGGACATTGTCCACCAATGGGGTAATCCTCAAGTAGTTCTGTTTGCCTCCTCTCTGCACAGACAAATCCCTTCATTTTGTGTCAGGACCTCATGCCCTCTGGCCTGGAAGGTGGAGCCTTTTCTTTTTCTTGGAAGGGGATTATTCTTTATATCTTTCCTCCCATTCCTGTCATTCCAAAAGTCTTGTTCAGAATAAAACAGGATGCTCCCATAATTTTGCTGGTGACTCCCTTTTGGCCCAGACAGCATTAGTTCCCTTTTCTGCTGCATCATGCCAGTCATCACAAGTTACCTCACAGGTTGGATCTACTCACAAAAGACAAGGGAGCTCTCATACATCCCCACCTGTCCACTCTTCAATGAAATTTGGGTGATAAGGTACTAGGAAATTTTACTTATCCAAAAGGAAGAAAGTTTGTGTTTGGAGTCTTTCTCATAACCTGGATTCAATTTCTCTGGATGTTCCTTTGGTTCTCTCTTATTTGTATGAATTGCAAAGTGCTCGGTTGGCATTTTCTTCTGTTAAGGCCTACCTATCAGTTATCTCTGTTTGTCTGACTTTAACTCCCCATTTAGCCTCTAGATTTGAGGCCAGTTTCTTTAAGGTGTCCTTCACATTAGCAGGAAGCCTGTCTGTCATTGCTGGGACCTTAATTTCATTTTGGAAAATTTGACTCAGGCTCCTTTTGAGCCTGCAGCTTCAGCTTCCTTACAGCATTGTTCTTGGAAGACTGTTCTTCTTTTGGCCATTACTTCTGCCAGATGGGTGTCTGAGTTGCAGACCCTAATGACTGTTCCTCCTTTTTTTGTTTTCCATAAGGACAGTGTGTCCCTTCGTACTAATCCTGCTTTTGTGCTCAAGGTGGTTAATGAGTTGTCTCTTAGTCAGTCTATTCATTTGCCCTTCTCCACAGTCTACTAGTGAGAAGAATTTGCACACCTTGGATTTGCATAGACAACTCAGATATTATTTAGATAAGACTAAAGCTTTTCATAAATCTGAACTACGTTTTATTTCTTTTCATCCTAGGTCTTTAGGTTTGGCTGTTTCCAAGTAAAACATTTCTTCTTGGGTATATAAAGCCATTTCTTTTTGCTATTCTTTTCATGGGAAGAGCATTCCTTCTTCTGTTAAGGCTCATTCTACTAGGGCTGTGGCTTCTTCTGGTGCTCTTTTCAAGAGTTTGGATACTAATTCTATTCTTGAGGTAGCTATCTGGATTTCTGTGCATACCTTTACCAAGCACTATAAGTTGATGTGATTTCTAGGGCTAGAGATAGTTTTGCTAGGGACATTTTCCATGGCTTCTTAGAGGGCTGTGCTGGCCCTTCCTCCTCCCAATCTTCTTCCTGAACTATTGCAGTCTTCCTATTGTAAAAACTAGTGCAACAGTGATATGGAAGGATACAGTACAGTTGTGTAAAATCTTCTTATGATGTCCTTTCTCCGGGCCAGTGGTGAAGGAGTCTCAATCCTTACCATGGACATGAGTAAAGGACATTCACTTGGAACAAAAATAGATTCACACAATGTTTCCAGATGTAGCTCTCGGCATGAAGCACAATTTCCCTTAAGAGCACACAGGGAGCACACTCTGTCCTGGGGGATGAGTTTCCCTCTCTCTCCAGGCCCCAAATAAGACTCCCCATTGACACAGCTGTAGAGTTGAATCCTCAGCTGAGTGTTCCAAGCCAAGTGCTCCACCACCCTTTCTATGAAACCAGTGCTCTGTGTCTCTGCTCCAAGTAGCTGACACACACACTCTTTGAGATTTGATTTACACACACACACACACACACACACACACACACACACACACACACACACACACACACACACCTGGGAAAGGCTGGCACAGATTTACCAGCTATGCCCCCTCTGTCCCAGACTATAAGGTAGATACAGCCACAAGAACACTCCAAAGCCAGCTACTCTAAGGCTCTTACAAGGGCACCCAATTATACTGAGTAAAATTAATACTAATACAAATGGTAGTGTTTGATCAATGCAGCAAAACTTTCAGGAGCAGCCACAGTGTTACTAAATATAAGTACTCTCAAAGGTTAAATATAAAAAGACTAGCCAGAATGAAATGTTTAAATATATTTAATAATAAATCATAAAATAACATGAAAATGCTAAATATCTATTTACAATAAACACTAGAGTTTCAGTCAGAGAAATTGTTAAAAATAACACAGATGGAAAGGTTCACACAGATACAGAAAAGCAACACTTAACTAATCTCCCTATATTTTCCTGACTGATCTAACAAATTACTGTTCCCTAGTTCACTTACTAGAGCAAGGCAAGATGAAGGAGGTGAGTGGTCTTTCTTTGTCAGGTTTCAAAAACAGACTGCTTTGAGACTTCTGTCTCATCTAGTATTAAAGCATCGTTTCAGTGCTGCCTTAAAGAATGATGTCACACACATCTGGTCATCTGACTTCTGGTTCCCACAGTACAACCTTTACTAGAAACTGAGCCAGAATCTAGAACATATGTGTCATAATATCTTTATGCCCTACGCCATGTGCGGGGGGCATACATGTGATGTATGGCACACCCATTACAACCTAAAGGCTTTTGTATACTGGCTGGACATTAGTCCACCCTTGGCAGGAAATCCCTATTATAAAGAATACTACAACAGTGAAGAGAAGGATATCTACTGTTATGGTAATATTTTACACAGCTGTACTTTCTCATACCCGTGTAATGAAAAGTTTCTGGGAATAGATTTTGCTCACTTGGAAAAATTCATGATTTGGTCTCAGTTTCTCATTCAGCAGCCAACCATCCCTAAGGATCCTGAGGGCCACATGTTCATCAGCATTCTTGTAAAATACAAAGTTGCTTTAGAGGAAAAGCTGGTATCACGCCAAGAGGTTTTGGAAATACCCTTTCTCTGATTCTCTTCATACTAAAGAGTTCTTATGGTGGGTGGCAAGTGCATCATTTCCCCATTCTTATTTAAGTCTTAACATTGAATATATTGCACAGAGGATGAAGGCATATATACATAGCTTTGACAATTCAAGGAATAGTGCTCACCTGCTCACTTTGCCTCTCAAATTAGTTCAAAAGAAATACAGGCATTCAAGAACCATCTGCATCCAGAAGTTAGTCATCTTATCCCAGACAGTTCTGTATTAATGTGATGCATAAACAAGAAGTGGGGAAAGAGAGCTCATTTCAGTTGATGGTGATACATCTGCTAGGGTGCATCGATGGAAGACTTTATTTGAATCACAAATTACATCTGCACACTGACGGTTTCCCTATATGAAAGAGTTTCTCAGATATACCTGCCTTCTTAGTCATTGCTTGGTTTATTCACTCCTTACAAAAGGCCAGGATGCTGTTTGACAAAATTTAGGAAAGTAACTGCTGTGCACCTATGCCCTATTCCCTCAGGTTCAAAGATTCATTCTGAAGACTGGGAGAGAGCCTCACTGGTTCTGTTAACTCTTCCTTAATCAAGATGGCCTAGGTTTTCCCCTCTCTGGAAGCAGCTCATTAATAGGTTCATAGGTGTTTACTAAGCTAATGACCACAAGGGCCTTTTTAAGCCTAGCCATGCATCCCAAATCTCTGATAAGCTCTGGTACCCTTGATAAGTGTAAGCAGGGGCTTGGGAGATGAGGATTTGCAAGCAGGGGGCTGGGATGTGAACAGTTTACAGGTTGCCTCTGTCTATTAGAGACATTTTTATTTTATTTAGCTGTAGTTTGCTAACTGCGAAAGTCCATTGGGCTGAAAATTAGCCCATTTTCAATGGAGGCATGGGGAAACTCTCCATATACAAATATTACGAAGCTAATATCAACAAAATTAACAAGTAAAATACAATTTCCAAAAGCTACTAAAACATCGTAACATATAATACAGAATAATAACATTTGAGCAAGGTGCCAAACCAGGGACAAATTTCCTGTTCACCATCCAATGGCCCAAGTTGCACTTGCCTTGAGTTAGAGAGGAACTCTGCTTCATATGGATGGGGAGCTTGTTCCAGTGATATGGTACTCTCTAGGATACATAACTGTCTTTCTGGCAGGTCCTGTTTATATCACAGGCAAGGTTTAGGTCTTAAGAATGGGTAATTCTGATGCAGTTTGTTTTAATGATATGCAGGTGGTCTATCAGAGTGGGGTCTGACAATGCCCTGTATGCCAGGCATAGTTCTCCCCTCAACAGTCTGCTGGAGACAGAGTACAGGGATAGGGCCTTGAGGGGGTCTGCATAGGAACTTTTACTTACACCCTGTATTCTTTTAGTGAGGAACATTTTTGGACATTCCAGTTGTTGGTTATGCTTGGTTAGTTGCATAACAAAGGGGGCATTGTACTCAATGATAGGTCTGATGAATGCTGCATACAGTGGAGCAATGACTTCCTTAAACCTAGATGCCATAACTTTGTTTATAAGTTGCACAACATAGAATGATTTCCTCAGTACTGTAGATATGTGATGGTCAAAGGCTGGATTACTGTCTGTGTGTGTCCCTAAGTCCCTCACTACTGGGTTAACTCCAATGGGTGTGTTGTCAATATGATACTTACCAGGGGTGGATGACTTCCTGAAGGATACTATTATACATTTCTTGGCATTTAGTTTTAGTCCATGGCTCTGACACCAGTTTTTTGTCTGTATCAGCCCTTCCTGAAGAACATTTGTGTCAGTGTAGGATTCAGTGACAGCTCCTAATTTGCAATCATCTGCAAATTTAGTCAGCCAGAGACCACTGACATTGGCCTTGACTTCAGAGAAGTAAATGCCAAAAAGGAGCGGTCCAAGGATCCATCCCTGAGGGACTATAGTTGTGACTTGCCTCTTTGTAGAGGTGGACTCCCCAATTCTAACATCCTGGGTCTTGTCTGTGAGCCAGTTGGCTATCCATCGGATGACATACGGGTTTGTACCTAACCTCTTGAGTTTGTTGACAGTGCCTGAGAGGGGTATTGTGTCAAATGCCTTGGCCAGGTCAATATAGGCAGTGTGAACCATTTTGCCCTTATCCATTGCTTTGGTGAGCTTCTCAAAAAGTCCAACAGGTTGAATAGGCATGACCTGCCCTTGACAAAACCAAACTGGGTTTGGTCCAGTGTCTAGAGGTTTACTATTTCATTTTTGATCATTTCCATGATAATTTTCCATGATAAATTTTGAAAATTTGATAAATTGTCTTTGCTTTGGCTCATTAGCTGCAGTACAAAGAACTTCCTGCTCACACCCTTGTTCTCCCCTCCCCCTTCCCTATTTATTACCTTAAGACAATCCCAAAGTTAATAAATATTACCTGTGGCAGGCACCATTTTTAAAACTACAACCACCCTTGTCACTATCATATGTTCATTTATCAGTTAACTATGTTACCTGATTGTTTCCAGCCCCCTCATAAGAGCAACTAACAGGGTCTCCACTCGCTTCGCTCCCCACCCTGCCCCCTATTCCCTCCCACCCCCAGTGGTCCCATCTTTATTACACTCACAAACCCCTCCCATCTTTCCAATAGCCAACCACAGTGCTAATCCAACACTACCTCCTCCATCTTCCTACTACTATCACACCTCCTCAACTAACATGTACAAGCATATCTTACCTATGCTCCCTGCATGCACTCTCTTTGCATATCTTACATCCTACCAAAGCTCCATCATTCCCCCACTCAACCATTACCACTGCACTACTACTCACACCACCACTCATGTCTCACCCTCACTCAGCTCCCCTCCCACCAACTCAAGAACCATCCCTATGCACTCCCCACATATTCTACCAACTATATTACTCAAACATAAAGCATCCCTACAACTTAACATAGTAACCCTCTAACCATACCCATTACCCACAGAGCACAATCATAAAGTTTCCCTTATAAACAAACACATTCAAAAATGGAGAAAACTAATAACTTCATGCATATCAAAACTAGCCCTAAGTGGAGACATCCACTCCAACCCTGGCCCTACCTTCTTCAACCCCAATCCTCATAATCAGACTAGAAACCACAACTTCTCCCATATTACAGCCAATAAAAAGCCAAGTGACTGCCTTCTACTAAGCCTAAATATTAGAAGTATATCCAATAAAGTCCATGAACTCCATGCCACCATAGACTTGTACTCCCCAGATATAGTCATCCTGACAGAAACCTGACTAAAACCTCACATTACCAGTGAGCAAATGCTCCCTACAGGTTATGGCATACAAAGAGTAGACCGGCTAAACAAGAAAGGAGGTAGTGTAGCTATAATATTTAAACAGCATCTTAACATCCAGATCTTAAAATCATCAGCTCCACAAATAGGCAATGAAGAAGTAATATATACCAACCTCAAAATAAACCAAAACAAAACCATCAACATAATTGGATGCTACTTCCCACCTGGCCAAAACATCCCTCCACTAGAAAACCTCCTCAGCTGGTCTACCCACCATCTCCCCCAAGCAACTATAATTTTAGGTGATTTCAATATTGACTGGCAATCCTGTTCTGGCAACCATCCAAGCCATCATGTAAACCTTCATGGCTTCACCCAACTAGTCCAGTCACCAACCAGGATAAATAAAAACTCCAGCAAGCACACTACCCTGGATTGGATACTAGTCAGTAAGAGCCCCCAGTCATATATAACAGGCTGCTTATCAGATAGCCTCAGTGATCACTCCCCAACATTCCTACTAAAAAATACCTATACCAAGCTAAACTTGTCATCTACCGTCAAATATGTAAAAAACTAAACTTTAACCCACTCACATTCATCTCATCCCTCAAAGAATGTAACTAAAGTACCTCAGTCTTGATGACGCAGTTGAATTTTTTAATACTACCTTCCTGAGCATCCTTAATTACCATGCCCCCATAAGACTTTCCAGAATCAAAGCACAACCCTCCCCATGGCTACAGAAAACCACTAAGTCAGAAATGAAAAACAGGGATAAAGCCTGGGAGCACTGGTGCAAAGCCCCTACAACTAGACAGAAATTCCTAGAACTACGCAATAGGGTCAAAAAGCTAATAAAACAGGACAAATTCCAATACTACCAGTCTGCCCTAGACTCCTCCCAACACAGCCCCAAACAATTCTGGTCCTCCATAAACTCCATCCTCCACCCAGGTAAAGTCAGTACCCCTCCTCCTAACATCCCTCACTCCTCAGCAAATATTGCTACCTCATTCTTTATACTATCACTAGCTAAACAACACAACCCCCCCCTCCCCTCCAACCCACACCTTCAACTAGTAATCTCCCCATTGCCTTCTCTTTTTCTCCTGTACCTACCTCCAACATAAAAAATCTCTTAACTAAACTTAAGCCCATCAAATTAGCAGCAGACAACCTCCCAAGTGAATACCTACAAATCGTAGCTGATGCTCTGGCCTACCCAGTATCCATCTTGATTAACCGATCTCTGTCAGAAAGTTATGTTCCCACACTGTGGAAAGTATCACATATAATTCCCCTCCACAAAGGCGGACCCTCCACAGAACTAACCAATTACTGCCCCATAGCTATTCTCTCTCCACTCTCCAAAAGACTAGAGAGATGCATACACTCTCAGGTCTCAGACTACCTCCTTACTAGCAACCTTCTTTCCAATACTCAGCATGGTTTCCGACCAAACCATAGCACCACCACTGCCTTACTCTCCTTTACTAACACTATCCTTCAGCATAAAAACAATGGCTGTCTCTCCTCTGCTACTTTCCTAGACCTATCTAAAGCATTTGACATGGTCCCACACAAGCAACTTATCTCTGTCCTCAATAACCTATCCTTCTCACAATCAGTTACCAACTGGTTTCAGAGTTACCTGTCTGACTGCCAACAATCCATTGTATGGCAGAATGACATATCTCCCCAACTACTTGTCTCCTTAGGGGTTCCCCAAGGATCCATCCTTGGACCCCTACTCTTCTCTGTTTTCACCGATAATCTAGCCTCTGCCACCAAACATGGCACACTCATACAATACGCAGATGACTCAACCATCATCTGCTCAGCCCAGTCCCTACCCAAACTGCAAAAAGTCACACAGGAAGCCTTTTCCTCTGTTGAAACTTGGTTATCCGATGCCCAATTAATACTCAACCCAAACAAAACTAAACTACTCATCTTCCAACCCACCAAACATACTCAAAACAACTATCACTTTAACATCACAGCAAAAGACAACACCACTATATACCCAACTGAACACACCAAATTGCTAGGAGTGGAAATAGACAATAAACTAAAATTTGACATTCACATATCCATGACCATAAAAAAGTCCACAAAAAACTAGGAGCGTTATACAGAAATAAGCAACTTCTCACCAAAGCAACAAAGATTTCAATAGCAAATTCCCACCTTATCTCCACCCTACTTTATGCTTCTCCAATATATACCAACCTAAGGCAATGCGATCTAAACAAGCTAGAGACCCGCTACAACAAAATCACCAAATTCGCCACAGGGCATCCTACCGTAGTCACCACTGTCTCTCACTTGCTGAACTGGGCTGGCTTGAACTCCCTCACCTCCTTCAATGGTGTCAACTCTCACTCTCCCACAAACTAGTAAACCATCCACTAAATGTCCCATCCCTCTAGAATTTACTCCAACCCTATCGCACCACCAGGCCACTAAGATCTAGCAACAAAAATCACTTACAGATCACTAAAGCCAATAACTCTGCTGGTGAAGCACTATTCTCTTGAGCCATAGCCAAATTATGGAACTCCCTCCCACCCACAATTACCTCCATACCATCATGCACCCACTTCAAAACTTTACTAAAAGTGCACCTAAAAACATGCTGGCTATGCCCTTGCAACTTCTACTCTAATATCACCCACCCCATCCAACCACTATCTTTCTTTCCACTCCACTAACTACCTTGATTTTAGCAAGCTCGGATGCTCATAAGCCTAGTACTTATTATACAGCAGGAACTTCTTATTGTAACATTTGTTAATGTCTGTTATGTACTTGACAGGTAAAGATTCTTGTTGTCTACTGATGTACTATGTTCTTCATCTGTAAATATGTTGTAAGTAATTGCTATGTAAATTGTTAATCACTATGTAATCCAATGTAACTACTGTCTGTTTATTTTAACTGTGGAGCTTTTCTCCCCGGGCCTCCGCTGAAAATGGACCTACATCCAGTCGGACACTCCCGGTCAACAAATATAAATAAATAAATAATAATAAGTAATAAATAATTCTTTCCATGGCTTTGCATATAAGACTAGTGAGACTTATGGATCTGTAGTTTCCAGGGTCTGTAGATGGCCCACCTTTGTGCAGAGGAATGACTGTTGCTTTTCTCCATTCATGAGGCACAAAGCCTGTTTGGAGGCTACAGTTAAATAGCAATTCCAGACACCCTGATAAGTCATGTTTCATGCTAATTAGAAGGTATCTTAAGATATTGTCTGGGCCCATTGTTGTGGTGTTCTTGGCCTTACAGAGACTATAAAGGACCTGTTCCCTAATGATAGCAGGAGAGTTATATTTGGTGCTATTTCCTGAAGGAAGGTTGAGGGTGGGAGATGGGTAAAGTTGAAGCTGAATTTATCGGCCAATAGCTTTGCTATATCTTCTGGCTCAGTATAGATGGCTCCATTTACATTGAGCTCTGCACATACTTGTGTATTGTCTTTGAGGTTGCGGACATAGCTAAACAATGCCTTGAGGCTCTCCTTGGCTTTTGAAGTGAAAGTTACTTAAAATTTGGCTTTTGTAGATTTTATTTGTCCTCTGAGTTGTTTGTTTAGTCTGATGAGAGTGCTTTTATCCTGCTGAGTGCTGCACCTCCTAATTTTTGGCATGACTTTTGTACTTCTGTTATACAGCCTATTGATTTTGTGATTCCACCAGCATGCCTTGTTCTTTGAGTTAGTTCTGTGCTTCTTCCTGGTGAGTACAGCTGTCTCTATGCAGCTATTAACCTGCTTGAATAAGGTTTCTGTGAACAGTTCTGCATAGGCAGCAGTGTTCGCATTGTTTATGGAGGCTTGAAATTTTGCCAGGTTAGCACTTAAAGCACTTAATAGCAGGAAGTTAGTCTTATCATAGTCCCTGAATATTCCAGGTTTAGCTGGGGGTCCAGGTTTTATTTTTACTTCAAAGGAAACCAGTTTGTGGTCTGACCTTACCATATATTCAAATGCTAATGAGGAAAAGCCTAATTTTACAAAAGCAGTAGAGGTTCCAACATTTTACTTTAGCCATCTTCAGCTCACAGTGTATAAGCTGATACTTCATTTTTTTTTCTTTCCTTGTTTTCTTACCTAGTGTATACGAATTCTGGAGAAAGCAAAAAGACCTAAACTAGAACGTTTTATTTGTACAGGTAACAATGATTAGCTTTTAGAGCCAATCCAAGAAAGTGGCAGGTACCCATTTATTTTCTCAAAAGAATAAGGCTTCAAAATTGGTTGCTAGGTGTCGAGCTAACTTCAGCATGGTGGCAGAGTGAAACTTTAGTTCTCATCCCAGGTGCATTTAGAAACTGCAAAATTCATATTAATATCTGTTAAATCAAGTGTGGATGTTAATACTTTATTGGAGATCATTATTTGGCTTTGAATCGTCCCATGGTCGGGTTAAAAGTAAAAAACAGAATCCTCATTTGTTGCTTAAAGTTAATCTGTAGTTGATAATATGCTGATGTTGATGTATTAGACTGCTATTGCTGATAAAATTGAGAGTCTAACTGTTATGGTAGCAATGTTTTGGAGGATATTAATGAGCTGAAAGAAAATACAGTTGTATAAAATCCTACCATAACAATAGATGTCCTTCTCTTGACTGTTGCAGTATTCAGTATGTAAGGGATGTCCCATCCCGGGCAACCTGTCACTTGGCCAGTTTAGAGAAGCTTGAAAAGGATCTTGTTTGCACTGTATGTCACATTTATGCTCCCTGCACAAAACGTAGGGCATAAAAGAGATGTACAGATGCAACTACTCAGAAATGAATTGCCCCAGAAGAGAACAGTTGTCACAGGACAAAGGAGTCTATACACATCCCAAAGTCAAAAATTCAGAATAAACGAGAGGAGGTTGGAGGGAGGGAGCAAATACTGCAACAGTAAAGGGAAGGACATCTACTGTTATGGTAAGACTTTACACAACTGTACTATGTCCTTCCATATCACTGTTGCAGTATTTGGTACATAAGGGAGTGTAAAAAAGCTCAAGAAACAGAATGGGAGGTGGAATGCTGAGAAGAGCTCTCAATAAACCCACACAAAATGGTTTCAGCAAAACTTGCTCTGACCCTAGAAATCATATCCAACTTATAATGCTTAGTGAAGGTATACATGGAAGACCAAGTAGCAGCGTCTGTGATGGAATTGGTGTCCAACCCCTTAAAAGAATGCACCAGAAGAGGCAACAGCTCTAGTGGAATGAGTTCTAACTGAAGCAGATAGAGATTTGTCATGAAAAGAGTAACAAAAGGAAATGGCCTTAGATAGCTTAGAAAGAGCCAAACCCAAAGACCTGGGATGAAAGTAAACAGAAAGCTGATCAGACTTACAAATAGTCCTAGTTTCATCCAAATAGTACCTGAGCTGTCTGTGCAAATCCAAGGTATGCAAGACCCTCTCAGGAGCAGATTGGGGAGAAAGGAAAAAGGAACAGAATTGTACCAACTGATTCAAGGGCAACTCATTGACTACCTTAGGCATAAAAGAAGGATTAGTATGAAGGGACACCCTCTCCCTATGAAAACCAAAAAAGGAGGAATGGCCATAAGGGTCTGGAGCTCAGAAACCCTCTGAGCAGAAGTAAGAGCCAGCAACAAAACCATCTTCCAGGTGCAATGTTGCAAAGAAGCAGAATCTGTAGGTTCAAAAGGAGCCAGAATCAATTTTTCTAAAACAAAGTTAAGGTCCCAAGGAGGAGGAATAGGCTTTCTTAGAGGGTAAATATGCAGGATGCCTATAAGAAATTGCTTGACCTCAAAATGAGAAGTCAAAGGAGGAGTCAAGGGCTGACAAGCAGAAGTGGCTGACAAATGGGCCTTCAGAGAAGAATAGGTCAAGCCAGACTGGAGCAATTCACACAAATAAGAGAGGAACAGTGGGACCCCCACTGAAAAAGAGTCCTGGTTATGGGCATGGCACCAGATCGAAAATCTCTTCCACTTGGACATATACAATTTTCTGGTTGATGTTTTCCTTGCCTCCTGTAAAACCTCAAACATGTCCTCAGAAAAGAGGTGCCTGAAAGGGATCAAAACCCTATCACCCACAATGTCAGTCACAGAGTGGACAATTGGGGATGGATGAGAGACCTCTTGTCCTATGTGAGGAGATCCAACCAGTGAAGTAACTTATGATGATTGCCCTTGGCCAGATGCATTAAAGGAAAACTCCGGGCTCAAAAACAATTAAACTCAACCGCAAGTCTTTTTCTGTCTCTGTAAACTCATCCCAGCCATCAGCAGTTACCAGAACACACAAAGAAGTTTTCACTTCTACATTTCTGCCTTTTCCTAGCGTAGGGCAGGAAAGCCCATCCCCCATGCTTTGGTATCGCATGCTTTCAGGTGGAGTAGGTCTCCACCTTCCTGACGTACCTTCGACACAATCAAATCAGTAGTCCCCTCTCATGCTGATCCTCCCACACTGTGACATCAACATTATGTAGCCTGGCCCACTTAGCAGCCACTATAAACTACTCTAGAAGTTGTTGTGGAACTCTCTTGCATCCACTGTTTCTATTCGGAGGAAAAACGGCATTGGAGCCAGTAGCTTCTCTAGCAAGACAGCAGACAAAGTTCTTTGGGAATGTACAGCTTTTGCTGCAATTGTTTCGGTAACTTGATTTCCGTATCTAGACTGCATACAACATCTGCTCACAATGCTGCCGTTAAAGTATAAAAACATATTTTTCTCCCTTGCTTCTCCTTTTCAGCCTTAGCTTTGAGTTACTCCAAATGTATGCATATTTCTTTCCAAGTTTAACAAAAACATAAAATCTATGCTTTGCTGTATGCTATCATTCTAAAACTACCCAGCTGCAGTCAGTGCATGTATGTGTATGAGTGTTTCTGTCTGCATGTGTGCGAGTGAACACGTGCCTGAAAGCAGTATGTATGTCTAGGTGAAAGCGAAGTAGGTGAGTTTGCATGCATGTGATAAAGTGAGCACTGAAGGAGAGAATGAAGATTGCGTGCGAGAAAGCAGTATGTATGTCTACGAGCATGCAGAAAAGGTTGTGTCCGTGAAAACAAAATGCGTGTGTTTCTGAATGCAGAAGTCAGGGTGAATGTGTGTGCCTGAACAAGAGCTACCAGTATATGAGAGAGTGTTGAGTGCGTGCGTGATAGCAGTGTATATCTCTGTAAGAATGCAGAATGGCTGTGTAATGTGTATGCCTATGTGTGACACAGTTACCATGCTTGAGAAAATGAACAGTGTGTGAGTGTGTGTGTGTGTGTGTGTGTGTGTGTGTGTGTGTGTGTGTGTGTGTGTGTAAGCAGAATGTCTGTGTGTACGAGAGACGGGTGTGCTTGTCCTGCATCTGGCCATCTACATAGGGTAACAGCAAGGAACATAATTTTATTTTTTTTTTGTATTGCTTCCCTTTACTGAGAACAGGGTGATGTAGATCTAACTGTAATAAGCCGATCGCTTACAATGTATCGATTGGCTTATTACTGTGCAGTTCCTTTGTTTTTTCCTTGATTATTAATTATGGTGCTACCGAGCAGGGGGTGTAGATCTAACTGTAATAAGCCGATCTCTTACAATGTAACGATCGGCTTATTACACTGCCGTCCATTGTTTTATTTCTATTTTTTTCTTTGCTGCTTGCTACACAGTTATGCTGCTGCCTTAAATGACAGAGCAAGGGGGATGTAGATCTCAGTGTAATAAGCCGATCGTTTACAATGTAACGATCGGCTTATTGCTGTGCGGTTCCCTTTTTTTTTTTTTTTTTTTTAAAGTTATTTTTTTCTTTTGCTTCTTGCAAAGGATTTATGGTGCTGCATTACACGACAGAGCAGGGGGATGCATATCTCACAGTAATACATAATAACACAGTTACCATGCTTGAGAAAATGAACAGTGTGTGTGTGTGTGAGTGTGTGTGTGAGTGAGTGTGTGTGTGTGTGTGTGTGTGTGTGTGTGTGTGTGTGTGTGTGTGTGTGTGTGTAAGCAGAATGTTTGTGTGTACGAGAGATGGGTGTGCTTTTCCTGCATCTGGCCATCCACTTAGAGTGACAGCAAGGAACATAATTTTATTTATTTATTTTTTTGTATTTCTTCCCTTTACTGAAAACAGGGTGATGTAGATCTAACTGTAATAAGCTGATCGCTTACAATGTATCGATCAGCTTATTACTGTGCAGTTCCTTTGTTTTTTCCTTGATGCTTGCAAATGAATTATGGTGCTACCGAGCAGGGGGTGTAGATCTAACTGTAATAAGCCGATCACTTACAATGTAACAATCGGCTTATTACAGTGCAGTCCATTGTTTTATTTCTATTTTTTTCTTTGCTACTTGCTTCGGAGTTATGCTGCTGCCTTGAATGACAGAGCAAGGGGGATGTAGATCTCAGTGTAATAAGCCGATCGTTTACAATGTAACAATTGGCTTATTGCTGTGCAGTCCGTTGTATTTTGATTTATTTTTTATTGCAGTTTATACTTGCTGAGGGGTTATGGTTAGGCCTTCTTGATCCAGGTGATCAACTTCTACAGAGTAATCCATTTTTTTTTTGTTTTGGTAGGAAGACACCCAGTGCTAGGAGTCCCATGACGAAATGGTGACTGTGCAGCAACTGAACTCTCAGTCCACTTCAATATTTACATCAATAGGGCATGCAAAGGGCACTGTGAAGGTAGAAGTGGTTATCCAACCCATGCCTTCTCAAATCTCACTCTTCCAGAACATTATTCTGCATGTATTGTATGTTCCTACAAATTCCACTTCTGTGTAATTTGCTCCTTCCCATTTCTAAATATCCTACTTCCAGCTCTTTTCTCCAACATTATTCAATGCTTCAGTCACAGTTTATAAGTTCATAGGATGTTACTAGGCTAGAGGCCCAACAGTTTTTACAAGCCTAGCAATGTCAATCCCAAGTATCCCCATTTGTTCTTTTTGGGTAGTTCACAGAACAAATTTATGAACCGAGTGGGTCCGTGATAAACACTGGCAACCCCTGTCCATGAGGGGTATGGGTGTCACCCCAGAGGTGAATCTGCAGTTTCCCATCCTATTATCTAGGTTGCATTTGAATAGGGTCAGGAGTTCTGTATTACATCAACAGGAAGACTATTCCAGAGATGTAGACGTCCCAGGGAGACATACCTCTCTCTCTCAAGCATGTTATGTTAATAATGTCACAAGCTAGGTTGAAATCCGTAGAGTGACTCTTGTGCCATTTGACTTGCAGATGTGTAGCATTTCCATTAGGGCAAAGTTGGGGACTGCACTATAGGCCAGGCATAAGTCACCTCTCAGCAGCTTATAAAAGAGCGAGTAAAGTGACAGGGCTTTCAGCCTGATTACATAGGTCATGGTTTGGAGTCTGTAGATCAGAGTGTATGTGCTGTATCTTCTATATATACATACATACATACACACACACACACACACACACACACTGGATATTAAAAGTTTACACACCCCTGTTAAAATGCGAGGTTTTTGTGATATAAAAAAATGAGACCACAATAAATTATTTCAAAATGTTTCCCACCTTTAATGTGACCTATAACATGTACAATTCAATTGAAAAACAAATCTGTTAGGGGGAAAAATATAAAAAATAAAAAACATACAACAAGCTGGTTGCATAAGTGTGCACACCCTTAAACTAATACTTTGTTGAAGCACCTTTTGATTTAATTACAGCATTCAGTCTTCTTGGGTACACACCTTCCATCAATTAGAGAGACTCTGATTAACCCCAAATAAAGTTCAGCTGTCGAAGTAAGATTTTCCTGACATTTACTCAGTTGCCTGCTACAACAAAAGCCATGATTCACACAGGGCATACAAAGCATCAAAGGGATCTCATTTTTCAAAGGCATCAGTCAGGAGAAGGGTCCAAAAAATTTTCACAGCATTGGATATACCATGGAACACAGTGAAGACAGTCATCAAAAAGTGGAGAACATATGGGACAATAGTGATGTTGCAAAGAACTGGACATCCCTCCAAAATTGATGAAAAGGCAAGACGAAAACTGGTCAGGGAGGCTGCCAAGAGACCTACAGTAATACTGAAGGAACTGCAGGAATTTCTGGCAAGTACTAGGTATGTACTACATGTGACAACTATGTCCTGTATTCTCCACATGTCTGGGCTATGGGGTAGGGTTGCAAGATGGAAGCCTTTTCTTATACAGAAAAACATTCAGGCCCAGCTAAAATTTGAAAAACAATACATCGTCTCCCAAAAGCATGTGGGAAAATGTGTTATGCTCTAATGCGACCAAGGTTGAACATTTTGGCCACAATTCCAAAAGGTATGTTTGGCACAAAAACAACAGTTTGCATCACCAAAAGATCACCATCCCCATGGTGAAGCATGGTGGTGGGAGTATCATGCTTTGGGGTTGGTTTTCTTCAGCGGGAACTGGAGCTTTAGTCAAGGTGGAGGGAATTATGAACCCTTCCAAATACCAGTCACTTTTGGCCCAAAGAAATTCAGGCGTCTGAGAGAAAGCTGTAGATGAGGAGGAATTTCACCTTTCAACACAACAATGACCCCAAGCATACATCCAAATCAACAAAAGCTTCACCAGAAGAAAATTAAAGTTTTGGAATGGCCCAGACCTAAATCCAATAGAAAATATGTAGGGTAACCTGAACAGGGATATTCACAAGAGATGTTCTCGCAATCTGACAGATTTGGAGTGCTTTTGCAAAGAAGAATGGGCAAATATTGCCAAGTCAAGATGTGCCATGCTGATAGACTCCTACCCAAGAAGACTGAATGCTGTAATTAAATCAAAAGGTGCTTCAACAAAGTATTAGTTTAAAAGTGTGCACACTTATGCAACAAGCTTATTGCATGGTTTTTATTTTTTATGTTTTTTTCCCCTAACAGATTTGTTTTTCAACTGAATTGTACAGGTTATAGGTCACATTAAAAGTGGGAAAAGTTTTGAAATGTTTTTTGTGGTCTCATTTTTTATATCCCAAAAACCTGGCATTTTAAAAGGGGTGTGTAAACTTTTTATATCTGCTGTGTGTGTGTGTGTGTGTGTGTGTGTGTTTGTGTGTGCGTGTATATACACGCACACGCACACACACACACACACATATATATATATATATATATATATATATATATATATATATACACACACACACACACATATATATATATATATATATATATATATATATATATATATATATATATATATATATATATATATATACACACACACACACACGCACACATATATATATATATATATACATATATATATATATATATATATATATATATATATATATATATATATATATACACACACACACACTTTTATATATATATATATATATATATATATATATATATATATATATATATATATATACACACACACAGACACACACACACGGGTTATGACTTGAATTTTGTTGTAAAGATATGTATATTTATTTATTTAATTTGTCTTTGTTTACTGGGAAAGTCCAACTGGGTAATACTCATTTTCAGCAGAGGCAATGGGAGAAAAGCTCCATTTGCCAACATTGCACTATTTGAAGTTCCACTTAAAACACTGAGTAGTTGCATTTCTATTTACATTTATACACATATAGTAGTTACATTTTTATATTCTAAGATTTTACAGAGGTAGAGGTAAAAGTTAGCTAATCCACTTGCAGGTTAGTGGACTGTACAGGCTGTAGTTATGTATAAAAATTGTTTTGTCATTTCAGTAAGAAGTTGAGAGTATTCTGTTTAAGGAGCGTATCTGGAGAGTGTTGTACGGTGAGCACAAAGTCTTAACCTGGTGATGAGCATGTGCAGCACCAGGACTGGTTAACATGTTGTTTAAGAAGTGGTTTAAGACTGCTGAGTTTGATTTGTGTGGGGATACTATTCCAGAGTTAAGCAACATACTGGGAGTAAAGCGAGTCTTTTCAACATCATTTGCCTTATTTGTGAGTAGTAAGAATTTGTTACTAGAAGGGACAGTAAAGCAGCATTAAGTTTTGTAGTGCACGTCATTTTTCTGGACAATGAAGGAGTTTGTGTGCTGTAGTTATTTGTGAATATGTTAGGTAGTTGTGTAGTTCAAGCCAGTTTAATTGCTTTAAGCTATGAGAATTGTGTGTCCTATGAGGGAGATTGGTGGCAAATTTAACTATTTTATTGTAGCAGGGAGCAAGTTTCTTTGAGTATTGTTTAAGTTTGTTTGGACAGGAGCGGCATATAAGAGAGTTGGAAAAAAGAAGGTGGTGGCTAGAGTTTTTCTTGCAGTAGCTATAAGAAATCCATTGGTCCTATAAAGGCAACCTAGTTTCTGTTGTGTAGATTTAATGGTGTGCAGTATATGCTGGTCATATTTGAGACTGTCATCTATTATAGTGCCTAAAAGTTTACTGTAAGTTACAGTTTCAATGACGGTATTATTTGCTGACTTTATGGTAAAAGATTGCTTTTGATTTTGGCAACTTCTTGAGGTAAAAAGCAATAACTTGGTTTTCTTTGGGATGAGTAGGAGGTTTGATTCTTTGAGCCAGGTTTCTACAGAGGAGAAAGATTTCTGGGTGATGTCTTGGAGCTTCTTTATTCTTGAGGCTGCTGATATTAATATTGAGTCATCTGCATAATGAACTAAACTAGCCTGGTGAGTGGAGGTGTGGATATTATTAATGAATACATTAAACAGAAGAGGAAAGAACCCTGGGGAACACCTGTAGTAACTAGATGAAAGGATGACTACATTTATTGACGTTGAATGACTTGTTGCCTTTCAGATAGGTAACTAAAACCACAACAAGGTGTATTGTAAAAGTCCTACTGAGGCATATCAAATGAGCAGTTGCTGGTGTGAGACAGCATCAAATGCCTTTAACAAGTGTAATAACATGGTGGACACAAGCAGACCATCATTTCTATGTTGGCTTATTATATTGGTAAAATGTAGTAGAGCAGTAGTGGTGCTGTGCTAGGTCTAAAGCCATGTTGTATTTCTGACACCAGGTTATCTGAGGTTAGGTACTGCATCAAGTCTATATGGATGCATTTCTCTAATATACATACTGGAGAGGGGGACAGAATCTCTACTGGTCTGTAGTTATTAAATTCTGTAGTTATGCTGCTTTTGTGCTGTGGTATGATGTAGGATTTTTTCCACTGTGATGAGAAACATCTTTCTGTTATGGAACTATTTATTAGTACGGACACAGAGAAAGCTATGATGTCTGTGGACATTTTTAGGTAGTATGATGGTAGCTGGTCTACAGCTACAGAAGTAGTTTTTAGTTTAAGAATCAGCTTCATTATTAGCCCTGGGTACTTCACAAACTAAAGAGCTGTGAGTGGTTTTGGTTGGACAGGGGTACAGAGAGGGGGACAGATGTTATTAGTGTCTAACAGATAATACTGACCATATAAAGTAGAAATTAAACTGTGTGGGGATACAGTCTGTCATATTATCTATTTTTGTAGAGGGAGTGGTGGTCTTGCCGGGATGAAGTAGCTTATTTTGTGATGACCAAAACAAATTTTGGTCGCTTTGATGTTTGTCTTCTACATTGGTATAGTATGTTTGCTTCTCTTCTTTGACATGGTGTTTTGCAAGGCTTCTAAGATGCCTAAATTGCTGGAAGGCATTTTGAGTTCTAGTTTTATACAAATGTTTTCAGGATTTATCCCGTTTTATCATGAATTTTTTATCTTTTGTTAGCAAAGGCGCGGAGTTGGACTTTACCCTTTTATGATGTAGTGGTGCTAGATTAATAATAATGTATTTACAGAATTTGGGCCACCAGCATGTTCTGTTGATTGTAGGAATTGGAAGTCAGGCAAAGATCGCCTCTTAGTAGGCGATACATATGAGACAGACAACTGCTGCATTCTTTTGAGTCTGTCCGTGTACTAATGCCTAGGATCCTCTTTGTGAGGTACCTCTGTGGCCTCTCCAGCTGTTGCAGGTGTCTAGTGAGGTACATGCCAAACGGGGTCTTATACTCAATGTTTGGTCCATTGAGGGAAGAGCAGAGAGAGAGAAACTCCACCTTGTCCGATTTTTGATAGAAGCAAATCTGATGACCCTAGCTTACATAGCTGTGATGCTACTGGCTGTACAAATGTGCCAAAGGCCATCATGGTCGGAGCTAAGCATGTCTGTATAATAGGCACAGATTACCTCTCAGCAGTTTGTATGAAATAGGGTATAGACATATGTTTTGGAGGGGATCTATGTAAGACATGTTGTTTACACCCTGTACTTTTTTGAGAGGAGCGTCTATGGACATTCTAGTTGCTGCATGTGTCTCATCAGGTACATACCCAAGGGGAAATTGTACTCAGTGATCCATCTGATGACTGAGGAATACACAGGAACTATGACCTTGCTGGACCTGGATGGCCAACCCTTGCTTGTAAGTGGAGCATCACAGAATGGTTTCCTTCCAATCTTAGACACATGTTGGCCAAAAGCAAGGTTACTGTCCACGTGCATCCCCACATCCCTGAGTACTGCATCCCCACATCCCTGAGTACTGTGTCCACACATGTGTCCACACACATGGTTGTTAGCAGTGAGTTAGTTTCCTAGGGGGGCTGATTTCCCTTAAGGGTACCATTGTGCGATTTTTGACATTTAATTTTAAGAAATAGCTTTGCCACAATTTTTTTTTCTGTGTTACTCCTTCCTATAGAATGTCATCATCTTGGGTGGGGATGGATTATGTGTATGATTCTATTGTTCAGTCATAGCAGTATACTAGGATAATGATTATCGTGGCCCTTCTACACCTAGCCATGCAGTTCAGCCCAATTGAGTCCCTATAATATGTATCAACTGTCCAGATTTTGGCTTCATGTTTTTGTTCTGCTCTTCATAAAATCTGTGGGTATCCGTCAAATAACTGAGGACTGCAGTCTTTGAATACTGACACATCTTAGAGTTTCCGATTCTATATCCTCCAGAAAAAGCATACTAACTGTCCAGATTTCTTGAGCTAAGAGGTTGAGCAGTATGTATCATGGGCATTTCATTGAGGGGTACGTTTGTTAGGAAGATACTCTGTGCTTCTGTCTATCAGACACATGGGGACAGACGTGGTATGATTTTATAATTGGCCATCCATCACTCAAGGTTACATTCAAATATGGATAGGGGCACACTCTGCTTTACATGGAGGGGCATCTAGCTCCAGAGCATGGAGATTCTGAGAGACACATATCTATCTCAGCAACATGTCTTACTCATGTCACAATCAAAATGTAAACCCTTGGATCTAGTGGTTCATAGGTATGTACTAGGCTATCGGCCCAAGAGCCTATGTAAGCCTAGCCAATAAGGTTCCCTGGATTACGCCATCCAAGAAAGTTATTTTCCTGTGCCAGTGTCAAGCAGAGACACAGAAGTTATCCCCAGGGCATATTTCCTAATTCCTATCCACTCATGAAGATTTTTCTTGAAGAGTGCTAATGAAGAACTTTGCTTGACATAGATGGGTAGCCTGTTCTAGAGTATGGGAAGTCTCTGGGACAGGAATCTATGGTTCTGATGCTATTTGTTAATGCCATTTAAAAAAAGTCCATCAGAAGTGGATCGAAGAGGCCTTGTCTGCTAGACATAGATCGCCTCACACTAATATGTGCGAGACCCAGTATACAGATATGACTTTAAGGTGCTCCAGATAGGGCAATGAGGACAATGTGTTTATAACCTGGATTCTCGAGATAAGGAACCCTTTGGGGGCATTCCAACTGTTGCATATGTCTGATCGGGTTCATGTCAAAGGGGGCATTAGATTCAATGATGTGTGTGAGAAGGGCCAAAAACGGTGGCACTATGACTTCGTTTGACCTGGCATTTACCTTTTATCATACATTTCATTATTTAAAGAATTTTCAAATGGTATTTACTCTAAAGCCTCAGAGACGAACTAATGCTAAACCTCAGTCTGCACACAGGCATCTTCTTGACTTGCTATCAGTTTCCTGCTGTGAAATACTATTCAAACACCATTAATCACCTTAGAAAGCGTTTACTACACATTAGCATTTTACCCTCAGCTGCGTATGTAAAATTGTCAAGAGGTGTTGATGAATAACTGTGTTTGGCTGAGTAGTGTCTGCTGCCAATTAACAACTTGATATATTACCAGTGTAGCAGTAAGATTGGAAATGTGCACAAAGACAGACAGGGAGTGCCTCAAAGTAAATATACTAATATGGTTAAAGGAATAGAGGATTGCTAAATAGTTTCAGCTAAATTAGAGAAGATCATATTAAGTTCCCAAAATGCATCAGCTATCTGCATTTTGCAAAATAATTAGTAGGACCCCCCCCCCCCGGAAAAAAAATTCACTGCATGGAGTATAGAGTACAGTGAGTTTTCATTACATTCTTTTACTGTGCCAGCATCATAGACACAGGTTTGCAATCTACTGTTTTTCAGTCCTTTAAAATATGTGGAAATGATGCAAATGTCAGGAAATTACAGAAACAGCATGTCATTAGACTGGTGTTCCTCAAAGAGACTGGAAAGCAAAAATAAGTTCACATAATGTATTGTGGAAATCGGGGGAACTAAAAAAAAATCAACACAATGAAATAATAAAAAATAATCTGAAACTAGTTTACGAAAATAATTTGAAATTGTTTACATAAATCTTTCTGCTGCTGCCAAACAAATTAAAGAACTAAATGATTCTGCAGGCAGAGGGGAAGACATTTGAAATGGTAATGTAGCCATGTCAGACTATCTACATAAGTTTTGTACCTGTTTTAAACAGTATGTAAAGCCAATTGTTTTTTTATATTCTTATGTTAATAATATTTACTTGTGCTGTTTATTATATGTACCTTCTTTTCTTCTGGAGCTTTTCTCCCCGGGCCTCTACTGAAAATGGACATGTATCCAGCTAGACTAGCCTGGTCAACAAATGTAAAATAAATAAAAAATAAAATAAAAATAAAATGGCACTCCCTTCCTTTCAATTCTGAGCTGTCAGTTGCCGTGACAGTTTTCACACCTCTGCAGTAGTGTGGGAGGAGGGGACTGTCAATTCATGTTGGACTACAAAAGAATACTTAGAACAAAGGCATCCAATTTAGCTACAACTCTGGCTGCTGGTGGATAACTTCAAATTATACTGTAAAGCAAGCTCTGGTCTAAACATAAATGAGGGTGATTAGCAACAGAAAAGAAGCAGGCCTAACACAGAAGGAATACAAACTGACAGTGAGTCACAGATTTCCCATTGTATGTCAATGGCATGGGAATTCACAGTTACTTCCTTATGTCTGGCATGAGTCACAGAAAGAAGACTTGAAATGCTTTATGGGAAAGAGAAAGCCTTGAAGGAGAAGAAGATCACGTTGATACAGCAAGCACTATCGGTAGCCATGTTGTGGTAAACAGGCTAAAATTACAAATAAAACACTTAGAGTCATTTTTAGGTGTTAAAATAGGTCTGGAAACAAAGATAGACTGAAAAAAACATCTTTTTTTAAGTTATAGGGTGGAGTTTTCCTTTAAGAGGGGGAGCCAGTAATGTCTCAGCCAAATAGGAGCCACTAGCAAGATTTTCAGGGAGTCCAGCTGAATCATTTGGAGGACTCTTGGAAGTAGAGGAAGAGGAGGGAAAGCATAAAGAAACCTCCCCATCCATTGAAAGAATAGGGCATCCATCTTCCAGGCCAGATGGCATGGCACTCTGAAACAGAAGAGAGGAAGCTCCCTGTTTAAAGGGGAGGTGAAAAGATCTACCTGAGGAATACCCCACCCATGGACAATGTCCAGAAATACGTCTCTGTGAAGCATCCATTCATGTCTCCGTGAAGCATCCATTCGTGAGCATGTGTTTTGGATTTGCTCAAAGAGTCTGCCACAAGACTGTACTCTGAAGGAATATATACTGCTTGAAGATTTAACTAACAACTGGGAGCCACTTCCTAAGCCTGAAGTGCCATACTGCAGATGAGGTAAGATTTCAGGCACCTTGCTTGTTTACATACCACATCACTGTAGCATTGCCTATATACATCTTCAAGGAGCCCAGAGAGAACATGGGGTGAAAATCCTGAAGGATCAGAATTAGAGCCCTCATCTTTTTGATGTTGATATGGTCTGACTTCTGATGGGGAGGCCAATGACCCTGAACTTTCAGGTAACAAAGAGATGCCCCCCACCCCATGCCTGAGGCTGTTGAGAAGGAACTGGAGGCAGAAATAGCCAGCCAGGGTTGAGAGCGAACTTTTGAATCCACCACTCATGTTCCTTCTTGAGACAGGAGAGGAACACTGAAGTCCAGAGGGTGGCAATACTGCAGCCAAACTGACTTGAGGTACCATTGAAGCTTCTGCATATCCAGTCAGGCAAAAGCAAGCATCAAAATAGAAAAGACCATTAAACCCAGGGCCTGAAGAAACTTCCTGGCTGGCATGGCAGTCAGAGGAAGAAGAGACTGAAAGAAGGCTGTCAACAACAATACCTTTGGAGAAGGAAGAGAGACCAACTTATGCAATGTCTGAATCCTGCAACCCAGTTATACATGATCCTGAGAGGAAGACAGGATGGACTTTTGGAAGTTGATAGTAAACTCCAGACTTTGAAGAAGAGAGATGGTGAACTGCAGATCCTGCAACAATTGACTGGGAGAAGGTGCCTGAAGCAACAGATATCTAGATAAGAAAAAAATCTCAATACCTTAAAACTTGTAGGAGGCAATCACAGGAGCTAGTCATTTTGTGAATACCCTTGGGGAGGTAGAGAGACCAAAAGGCAAAGCAGAGAAATGAAAATGAGAGGAGGACACGGAGAAACATAAAAATTTCCTGAAGAGAGGGTGAATAGGGATATGAAGGTAGGCATCTTTCAGATCCAAGAACATTAGAAAAACCTGAGGTAATAAAAGAGGAAAGAGGAAGAGTAAGCATCTGAAAAGAAGGGATATTGAGAAAGGTGTTGAGCCAGGAGAGATCCAAAATAGGTCTCCAAGTGCCTTCCTTTTGAGGAACCAGGAACATTCTGGAATAAAAACCCCATCCCACTTGGGAAGGGAGGACAGGTTGAATGGGTCCTTGGTTCAACAGGGACCCAAGAACCTCTGGGAAATGAAGAAGTTTCTCTAGAGGAGGTTGAGGAAACCCAGAAAAAGGAGGGAGAGATTTCCATGCCATGAAGTAACCTTGGCAGATGATAGAAAGAACCCAAGAGCCTGAAGTGATGAGATGCCAATCTGGAAGACAAAGGAACTGGGTCTAAAGGCAGGGGAACTTATCAGATAAAGGAGGCTTTGGTCCACAGAAATCTGAGAAGCCTTAGCAGAAGGGGGCTGCCTCATGCCCTTTCTGCCCGTAGAGGCCTGGCTGGGTTGCCTGTGAACAGATGCAGATCTACAAGGATAATTCCTCTGGAACTTATGGATAGGAGAGGCAAAAATATTTTTAAGGTCTTCTAAGGGTTTGCATTTCTCTTGAAGAGACTTAAACAAGTCAGCAGCAGCAGTCTCAAAAAGATGAGTATTATCAAAAGGAGCATCCATCTACTTGGCCTTAATGTCCTCAGGAAGAGACTGGAGATGAAGCCAAGCATAACACCTCAAGATAAGCCCAAAAGCCACAGCTCTAGAAGAGGTGTCAGCAGCATCATAGCTACAATGAACAGAGTGGTGAGTCACTTGAGAAGCACAACCTAAAAGACATAAGGCAAAGGATTTGCCATCAGAATCACTTTTTGTCTTTTCTTACAGGGAGACATCAGCCCTAGCAAATACTGGAGGTTCCGACCCTTGGCGTGATTTGAGAAGAGAACCCTAAATTTCCTCTCTGACCAATATCTGCTGAATTGCTCTAGGACCCCCTGAGATAACAAACTGTGGTTCCCTGTTGATGTCTGGAGTAGATGGCTGCAAAGCTTCAGAAAATGTGTGAAAAGATGGATCCATGCCTGCCTCCAGCAGGGTCACAGCAGAGAAATCTGATGTAAACACTGAAGGACCTACAGAGCTATTACCTGCTTTTTGAGGGACATTTAGTGGAGGGTGAACAGCTAAAAAAATACATCTGAGATGTTTTGGCCTTCTTACCTAGTAGGGGCATATCTGGGTTAAAGGATTCTGCCATCGTACCCTGGAGTAACTGTAAAAGCCATTGGTTTTCAAGATGAATGACCAGGAAAGACAAATGGCTTTTGAGTATCTTAGGCACAAATGCCTTACAAATACCACAAGAGGTATGATCGTGGGAAGTGTCCTAACAAAAAAGACACTGTTTGTGACAATTCTTATAGAAAATCTGCCTCCCACACTGACGTTTTCCCCTTTTGGATGATATTAACTCTAGGTAGTGATAAAAAATACAAGACCAAGAAAATAAATTCAAAAAGAAAAAGAAAAATAACCCTAATGGGGTACTTATCTGGCTTTACTAAATATTCAGTACAGCAACAAAACATTCAAATCAACTGACAATAATAGCATTCAAATGGGAGGCAAAAGAAGTTCTGGGTAATTATGTCCGTATGTCCCTTTTATGCCCGATGTTCTGTGTGAGGAGTATAAATGTGACATATAGGGCAAACAAGATCCTTTTCAAGCTTATCTATACTGGCCAAGTGATGGCATGTCCTTATGTACCAAATACTGCAGCAGTGATATGAAAAGACATATATGTCTCTGTGTACTCCAGAGGAATCTTGGCAGTTAGCTGCAAAGGTTAACTGCTTAGAAGTGACTGTCTCTGCTAATGCACAATGGCCTGAATCATTAGAGAGAAATATGAAGACCTGGAGAATTGCTGCAGGTGAAATAATCTAAGACTGGTGGGATTGGAATCAGTAGAGAAAGAAGACCTGTTAAAATTTTTGCAATCAGCCTTACAAGTGGCACTGCACATGTATTAAAGTTTTGCACTCAAACAAACCTATCAGGCTCTCAGGCTTCATCCCATACCACTCCAGTCTCAGCAACAAATCATAACAAAGTTTTTAGATTTTAAAGAGAAACAGGTGATCCTAGAGAAATCAAGGGAGGGTAAGGAATTTGTACTGGGGAACCATGAGGTGAGATTGTACTCGGACTACTCTCCCTCAAATTTAGAGCAAAGGAAGGCTTTTAAGCTTATCACATCCTTTTGTTAAGAGCATAACATCCCCTCATTGCTTAAATTCCCCACGGTCCTAAGTATAAAGTGGCAGGGAACTTGCTGCAACTTTAACTCTCTTTTTAATTTCTCCAGATCTTTTGGGTTTCTAATACCATGACGAGAATGGACCCCATTCCTAATTTAAAGTACGATTAAAGTTCTTGTAATTAGTATTGTATCAGTCTTTGATGTCAGCCAAAAGTGCTCCGCCATGTGCCCAGTAATGACTCCTTCTACAATTCATACTGGGTTGCATGGATTGGTAACATATCTAAATACGATTGTAGATTCTTTTTTATAAGACCCATTGCTCCTACTACTATTGGAACTGTCTAGGTATCTTTCTTCTACACTGCTCTAATTTCTGTCTGCAGATCCTGATATTTTATGACTTTGCGTCTCTCTGTATGCAACACACTGCAGTCATTGGGTGTGATCATTTCAATGATTAATGCTACTTTTGTCTTCTTTTCATGGTCTACTATATACAGTTTTCTGGCATCTATAATTTGAACTGTTGGTAATGGGTGATCCAATGTGATACAGACTTCATTATTTTTTATGATGCTTTGTGGCTCATGTTTCCAATGTTTTTCAGCCACTTCAGCACCATAATGTTTGCACAATCTCCAGTGCAACAGTCTTGACACATTATTATGCCTTTCAGTATACAGTCCTTCTGCAATTAGTATATCACAACCAGCAACGAGGTGTGCAACTGTTTCCAATTTGGTTTTACATAACCTACATTTGCCTGCTTCTCCCACATGTTCAATGGATTTTGTAAACCAGCGTGTATATAGCCCACTATCTTGGGCTGCTAATATTAACCTTTCATCTCTTGGTTTGAATTTGCCTCTCCTTAACCATTCCTGCATTAATTCCTGATCAACCCGAGATTCTTCCAGATGTTTTCTATATTTACAACTATATTTATGCATTTTCCACATTTCTTGCCTTCTTATCTGATCCTTCACTTTATATTCTTTCTTTTATTTTTTGGCACATTCCGTTGTTGCCTGATTTTTATCCACTTCTGGTTTGATTTCCATTTCTGCTTGATGCCAATATGCTTCTGCTAGATTGTCATCTTAGATTTATTCTCCTCATGTTTCAAAACGTTCACTACTTTTGGGTATTGTGAGGTCAGCATATATGTGTGGAGTCCCACGATTGCAAATCTGTACATGCAATCAATTTCAAGGAGGCCCATCCCTCCTTCAGAATGGGGAATATATAATCTTGGTATACACTGATTTTAATAAATAATTTGGTGAGCATGAAACATCCTTCTTGTTTTCCTGTCTTATCCATCCAACATGTTTTGGGGCCAGTCAATCACTCCAAAACTGTAAGTTAGGACAGGAAGAACAGATTGGTTTATAGCTTGGATTTTGTTCCTAGATGTCAGTGCTGTTTTCAGGATTAATTTAAGTCTTCTAAAATATTCTTTACTAAGTTTTATTCACATTTGTTCATGTTTTATTGTTGATCCTTCATCAATGCCCAAATATTTATACACTCCCTCTTACTCAAGTTCTTTTATATCACATTCTTGTCCCAAACTGATGTTTTCTTGGTGCTGCAGTTTTCCTGCTTTAAAGGTTGCTTTTGCACATTTATCAAGATCAAATGAGATTCTTATATCATCTGAAAAAGTTTTGACAGCCTGCAGTTGTGCTTTCAGTTCCTCATCTGATGAGCTATACAGCTTTAAATCATTGACAAAGAGAAGATGAGAAGTCTTTACACTTTGTTTTCTAGGAGCCAAATTATACCCCTTTCCTAAGCTGTTAAGTAAACAGCATAACTGGTTAAGGGCAAGGCAGAATAGCAACAGTGACAGAGAGTCACCCTGGAATATTCCCCTCTGAATTTTTATCCCTGGGATAATTTGTCCTTTATCATGGCTTAATTGCAAAGTGATCTGCCACAGTTTCATGGTCACTGTAATGTAGCTACTCAGTGTGGGATGTATCTTATACATTTGAGCACTCTTTTATCCATGAATGTGGGATGCTATCAAATGATTTTTGTAGTCAATCCATGCCATATTTAGATTCTTCCCCTTTTTACTGTTCACCACTATGACTTTATTTAACAAATGATCCTTTGTTCCATATTACTTTCTTTTATTGCCCGCTTATTCTGCTGCCATAATTGAGTTTTCTTCTAAATGACTATAAACTCTGTCAGCATCAATTCCCATGTATATATGTCATTGGAAGGCAAGTTATTGGTCTATAATATTTAGGGTAGATTGCAGGTTCATTCTTAAGTGGGAGCATTGTTTTTCCTGTTGTTAACCAGGTTGGTGTATGTTGGGGGTGTGCATATAAGTAGTTCTTACTCATGGCTGAATCTTCATGCAAAGACATTGATACTTTTAACAAAAAGTTAGGTACTGCATCTGGGTCTGGGGTTTTCCAATTAGATGCTTTTCTTCACTTTGTTTCAATCTCTCTGGCTGCTACTTCATCCCATTTCATATACTGTACCTTTAAACTCCTTTTTCTTTATTTTATTTCTTCTATCCATTTAACATCTTTGTTATGTTCCACATGATCTTCATAGATACTTCTCCAAAATGTATCTATTTCTTCTTTTTTTTGGCAGTCTTTCAATTCCTTCTACCTTGTTTCCCAGTTCTCTATGAAACCCTTTTGGGTCATCAATAAATTGCTTATTTTGTACTTTTCCTTTATATTCATCGGCGCATCTTTTAAGTTTTTCCACCTGTGCTGAAATTTTTAGTTTGTTATAAGAAGAAGAAGAAGAAGAATTTGTGATAGTGCATGATATATCCTGGTCTATTCTAATATTGCTCATTGCTTTTATCACATCTATCTTTCTTAGTATTTTTGTTGATCTATTACTTCTTCTGTAGTCTTCTAACAGTGACACTTCTTGTCTTAATTGCTTTATACTTTTCTCTATTCAATATTTCCGTGATGGTATCCGATTTCTCCTCTTCCTTTCCTTCACTGCCCTGTGTTCTTATTAATTTATCTGCACAGTAATATATCCTGTTTACTTCTGTTAAATCACATGGATCTCTATGAACAATCCTAGTTACTGTTTTCATTAGTTTTATCAGACTTCTGACTTTTTAGGTTTTATTGACCTTCTGCAATGTATTTCTTTCATTATTCTTAATATATCTATCTGTGTCTATTAAATCAAGCAACTCTTCTCTTAGCTTATTTTCTTCCAAACTGACGGCACATTCCTTGTTTTTCATTTCCTGTGGGCATTCTACAGAAAGTTCTGCAGCATCTTCCTGTGGCACGTTCTCTTCAATTTCTTCATGTGCCATCTGTTGCTCTGTCATGTGGGAACTCACTGGCCTATCACTCCTCAACATTGACTACATCAGAATTTCCAGTTTCCTATTCCTTCCCTTGCTGTCTAGCTTCAAGTGAATGCTTATACTGGTTTCCTGTGGAAGGCTCCAAAATATCTTTGTATGGCACCTGACCAATTGCTTCCTTTTCCATTGGTTTCCCCTTAATTTGGATATCCATTGCTCTATCCTGTTGTGGTGCTTTCTGACTTAGATTTTCTACACTGAATCCTTCACTTCGCAGGTACTCCATAACCTCAATTTCTATTTCTTTAATGTCTTCATTACTAATCTCCTTTTCTACATTTCCTCTTGGTCTTCTTATTTTTTGTATTGTAAAGTTTCCTATGTCCAGATTCCTTTGTCTGTATTTCTCTTCAAATATCTTTGGTGCTGCTCTTGTTGTATTGGTTAGTTTTGCTTTCTCCTTTGCATAAATATTACACCATAATAAATCTCTTTTTCTTTCCCATGTCCATATTTCTTCTTCATATGTCTGCTGATCTTCCTGCTTCTCTTCATTTGGGGACTCACTCCATTATCTGTGATGTAACCTGTGTTAAACCTTCTACACCAGATCCTTCACTTCACAGACACTCCATAACGTAAACTTCTATTTTTTAACGTCTAGTTTACTAATCTTCTTTGCTGCATTCCATCTTTGTGATATTATTTTTTTATTGTGAAATTTTCCATATCTGGATGCCTTTGCCTGTATTTCTCTTAGAGTACCTTTGGGGCTGCCTTGTCTATATTGATTAATTTGGCTTTCTTTTTGCAAAAATATTGCACCATATCAAATCTCTCTTTCTTTCCCATGCCCATTTTTTATACTTTTTAAATCTCTCTAGGTTTTGTTGTTTATATTTTTGCACTTCCTCAGATGCTTCTTTTTCCAAAGAGATCAACATTTCTTGATCTATATATACTATTTTTTTCACAAATCTGTTGTATTAATGAACACAAATTTTCATGTGAAGTTTCTGACAGTTTTTCCTGTGGAAGTATTTTTCTTTCCTCTAGTTTCTCTCTTAATCATTTTGCATATCTTGTGTCTGGAAATTCTGGGCTTTTTGCGTAATAGTCACAATACATAATTTCTTTCTTACACTCCAGTATGGCTCTGGGATTTTATAAAATGCACTCACTCATTAGATGTATTCCGCTTGGAAGAGAAATATGGCATAAAAATGAAATGCTCCAATGGTATACTTAATGCAGTGGAAGTGGCGTTAGAGAAGCAAGCTACTGGTCCAGCAAAATGTGTTGCCATGATGTGCAGCAAATTCATCAGTACTGGGTGAGAGGATGCCTTGTATGCTAAACAGAGGTCACCTACTAGCAGTCTGTATAAGTGTTAAATGGAGTATCTTGAGAGTAAGTTGTGGTTCTATAAGGAGAGTTAACCTTAGTTCTACCCGGAAGTTCCAAATTTTTCGTATTAAATCCATTCAACTCTACAAAATAAGTTGCCTTGGGTCAATATTCATGTAAAGAAGGTTTATTTGGATTTGTGCTTTTGCCTTATAGACTTCGTCAGAGCAGGAAAACGTATAGTAATACTGGCTATGGCATTGTTCTTTTATCCTAAGTTTAGCAAAGGGGTAAGTGAGGAGCAGTTGTTATGATTAGTTTTCCTATTAGCCTTTTATAGGCTGTAATTGAAACTTTCCGATTGGCTGTGCTTCCTTGCTCTCAATTTGCATATGCATTTCACACAAACAGACTCATGCATGACCAAACCTCTCAACCTGTAAGCACAAGAAATCTGTAAAAAGCCAAAATGTAATGGGGGGACAAAGACAAAATCAGGGACAGATTTTAAATGTTGCTCTTATAAACATAGAAAGTTCTTAGAATAACAGGTTTTGCATTAGCGTGAATTTTCCAAGGGAAATGTGTGTCATTACTTAATGACTTAAAGCCTCAATGATTTGCCAGAAAATCAGAGATTATATGAAGAACAAACACAAATTTGAGACAAAAATCTGGACATTTTGCAAAGATCTGGATAGGTGAGATGTTATGCGCATGACCCAAACATTTATTGACAGCCTGAAGGATTAGCAGCTGACTTACAGTCTTTGGGATGTCAAACCGTATCACTCAGCAAAAGCCCTTGTGGACTTAGGAAGGATATGAGGACTGTACATAGAAGGCATACCAGCCGAGAATCAAACTAGAGAACCACTGACCATGAGGAAGAAATGCTGATCACTGTGCTACTGTAGTTATTCACTTTATGTTCATAACAGTGTCACTGCTATGCTTATGAAATGCATTTTATTTGTATGACATCATTTCTGTTCATTTTAATCACATCTTTACACTGTGACAGTTTTTTTGTCCAACAGCAGTAATAAGTTCAGCTAATTTATTCCAGACGGATCCATACCATCTAAATGTAGTAGAGAATTAACTGTTTTACACCTTCCCAAACATGATAGCGGCTGATTAATAAATATTTTCCTTTAAAACTGCAAGGTGTTTGAAACAATGACTCTATGTGCATGTGTGTGTGTGCGTGTGCGTGTGCGTGTGTGTGTGTGTGTGTGTGTGTGTGTGTGTGTGTGTGTGTGTGTGTGTGTCTTTCCTTGTGCATTGGGATGTCACCATGAATTTATAGCTTGAAAAAAGTCAAACAAAATTATGCTTGGGTTACAGTCTGAAGTGTTACATTGTCTCAAAGGTCACCGTCAAAACTTAACAATAACCTTTCTGGAGTTAACATCTGTCAAACGTTATTTGTAGCGTACATAGATTTTTTCTCAACCCCTGCACTGCATAGCTTAAATGGATTATTGAGGCACACAGAAGAAATATATCACCATTACAAATTGCTACAGAAGTTTGGAATATGTCCTACCAAACTGATGTCTTGCTTTATGTGTTCACAATGACCTTGAAAATATCTTGAACAGAAAGGTATAAAGTGGCATGATTCATGAATGAACTTCCCTTGGGACATACTATTCCATTTTACTGTCATTTTCAAGCAATGCTGAATGTAGAGTCAATTATTCAAACTCTGTATGTGCACCCTTCAGAAAATAGCAGATGTGGGATTTACTTAACTCAGCCACTGACAGTGAATTAGAAACAATGCACTTTTTCATGTAGACACAGCAAGCAGGATGTTTTACCTTAATTCTTTAAAATGAATATAATAAAATGATATTGGAACTTGGTTGGCTAAAATGGTTCTTAACATCTATGATTAAAAAAAATCTGGCTAAGCAGTGTAAGACAAGTATATTGAGCAGAAATATCATATGCTCATGAGTTTTTGTATTTATGTATATGCATTTGGTTTTGTTTCTAATGTGTGCATCATGTATGCCACTGTATTTTTCTATCTATACTCCACATTTTACATCTTCGTGCCACTGCATTTTTATATCTGTAGACTACATCTTACATGTCCTACATCTAAAAATACCATAAAGTTGGCGAATGTGACACTAGGTATAGCTTTCCAAATACATTGAATGCTAAAATGAGTGTTAATTCAGAAAGTATTCTTGCAGATAAGACTAGGCAGATACAAACTGATCCTTGTTGCACTAAATTAGACCAGGAAACTCTGATTCGCTTTCTTATTTCAACTTATGTCTTATCCTCTTCTCCAGTTTCCATTAAGCAATATATTGCAATGTCAGTAGCAGGACAATTCATCCCATGCTGTCATTTCTCAGTCTGTCAACTTATAAAACTGGGTTATTCCCGAAAGTCCTACTTTTTCTCTTGTTGTACTTAATGTGCTCAGTGAAGCCAAATGGCCAACTGCTCAGATGTCACATATAAAGAAAGTTTTTCTGCACTTGGCTGAGTATAAAGTTGATGAGTTCTATCTCAATTTTTTAGTCACATTTGTAAATTCCTGATTGCTTTTTACATGTATGATCACTCTCGATGTGGTTTCTATTTCTGTACTCAATCAATGATTAAGTTTGTTTGGCTTTTTCTTTTTTTTCTCCATGGCTGTGCAGCTATAGAGTTACTGTATATAAATAAGAGTGTATGGGGGAACATGCCTTTTTATGTGGCTTCACATAGTTAAGCTTCACCTGGTTTGCTTCGTACAGTTGAAGCTTTGGGTATTTTAAATTTAACAAAACATAGGTTAAAATATAAAGAAACAGAAGAGATGCTCCTTTAGAAGTAAAAGGGTAATGAATGGACCTATTCTGCCTGCTATTTCCTGAGACTGTTACACTGTTTCATTCACCTTTTTGATGCTAACTCAGCCTTTTATTCAATGAGGCAGATATCTCTGATTTCTCAGCATGCATATCATTCTCACAACTTAGCAAGATAGTCTGGCAGTACTCTGTCAACTACTTGATGCCTTTCTCAACCCAAAGTTGTGGAGTAAAAAAACTGTTATTCCAGCAAAAACTGTAACAAGTGACAAGCAATCCTGCTACACAAAGTCACTGCATGTTAAATGCTTCAGGGCTACAGCCAAGCCATAAATGCAATCTTCAGCATTAATCTACCCTTGCAACAACGTGTACCCATGGCAGCCACGCAATTTGTCCTACCTTAATTATGGCTCTGATTATCCTTCCCACAAGTTGCAACTCATACTTCATTGAAAATTTCCTAAAAAGTGTCCATCCCTTAAGACTTCGAAGAAGATCAGTGTCTCCATCATTCTTTTATAACAAAGAAACCTGTCTTTGTCACCCTCTGAGCTGGTGAATGCATTTATGGAAAACTATTTTCTTTATAGCTTTGACTTTTGGCAGAATTCCATATTTACAAACATTGATGTGTAAATCTCATTGCACAGTCTTTCATAAAATGAGTGCCATATTAAAGACTAATCCTTTTCGCCTAAAACGGTATTTGCTTTTTATTTTAGCATTCCCTTTTGTAAGGATATGGAGAGATACCTTTGACATAACTTAGATATTCACAACTTGAAATCTTATACCGCAGACTTAGAATTGTTTAAGAAAATTTGAACAACTCTCCTGAACAACTCACCATTAATCATATTGATCACTGCTGCTGTAGCCTTAGCAATATGAGTTATATCCTACCAAGAATATAACAACTAGCCAGCTTCCATGCATACAAACAGTCTTGCAGCTCGAACTGAGCTGACTAAGACAAGTCTGAGTGCGAAGACCTTCAGAGCTTTACTACCACTGAAGTGTACACTTCTCTGAGGCTTTTGAGGATTGACGGTCAGCTTTTGTTTCTCTTGCTGGGCAGATAAGTTCCCTTTGGGGCCAAAACTTTCATTTTAATTATTTAGTTGGTGTGTTATTGCTTTCCTCTTCAGGAAAGTGATTTTAAAGCTAGGAGTGTTGTATTTTAATGGACTGTCTCAAGACTGTAAAATACTTTTAAATGGAGTGCTGTTTTTTTGTCAGTTTAAAAGTGGTGTAAAGTAACTAAAACATTTTTTTCTGTGATGAAATTATGTTTATTTTACTTTTGTTGGGCTGGCATAATGTTATAAAGTGTTTTAATGTGAAAAAAAAGTTACTTTTGTGGACTTGTAGTATTTACAGGCAATTGCTGCCTGTCTTCCCCTATAAAGAGGCACCATTTTTGGCTTGGCCATGGAACAGATTGACGGTTCCATGGTCTGTCCTTCTTCCAACCACAAAAAGAAAAAAAAATTAAGCAAGCAACCTTTGCCACCACAGCAGGCTGGCAATTTGCCTCAGCCACAGGTGGGTGACTACTGTAGCCATTTGTTGCACTACAGACCACTCATCTTTTACCCAAGATCTCTCTGGCATAGCGCCTATAACCATTATGGATCAAGGGTTTGCCACATCATCTGAATCTGTTGGGGTACCCTCACTGGGCAAAGGAGAGACACTCTTGTTGGTCCTGGGAGAGGGAGTAGGGATCGTTTTCCTGTTATATTAGAATGCTATGCACATCCCTGGGGACACTGCTGCTGCCATTAGTAACAGGGTTGGCTCCATTTTTCCAGTCAAAAAGAAACAGAAAACCAAATATATCTACTCCTTCTCAATTTTCTGTAGATAGGGGTAGTTTACTGGGTCTGGTCAGGGTTTAATTTAGGTTATTGATCCTTCTTGTGAAACAGTCTCTAATAAAAGAAAGAGGGATTCATCTTTACCTGAAGAGTTTAAGATTTTGATGCAGACTCAGAGGAGAGCTCAGTTTTTGATTCTTCCTGTGGTGGATTCTCTTTCTCTGAGACTATTGCTAGAATGTGCCAGTGTTTTCACTGGGAGAGCTCTGAAGATTCTTAGTCCCTCAGACAATGCTATAAGTTGTTACAGAAGAATTTTCTAGATCCTATACTCATACCTCTTGTTCTGCCTGCTTTAGTGGATGTGTCTATTACTGCTTGCAATTCTCTAGCTAGTCAGCCAGCTGTTCCTAAAAAGTCAGAAAAAATGTATAAAGTTCCTCAGTCTTTTACATTTTTATACATTATAGCTCTGCTTGATCCCACTGCTGCTAAACACCTTGTCAACTCCAATTCCTACTCTTAAGGATGGGAAAATTATTGATAAATATGGGAAAAAGTGTTAACTTCTGCAACTTTGATTTTCAGAGTTTTAAATTGTCAGGCTGATATATTAAAGTTTAGTCTGAAAAATATGAAAGTATGCTGAATATTTTATCTTTAATTTATTCTTGTGAGGAAAAATCTGCTTTAAATAACTTAGTTTATATTATTGCACAAGTCACTCATGTTTGCAGTGTGTATATGACTCTGTTGTACTTCATCCAGAGCTATGACCACTGGTACAGTTTTGAGGAGGTTTAAATGGATGCAGTCACAGAACCTCCCAGATAATGTTAAAAATGAGATTTTACATACTCCCTTGGATAGACATGTAGTGTTTGGCCCCTATGCTGCAGAGGTGATCAAAAAGTATGATGAAAAGGGCAAGTTGATCCAGGAAGTCTTTAAGATATTTCAACCCATTTTTTTCAAATTTTCCAACCCTCATCCAGTTTTGGCAAAACACAGAATAAACATTCTCAACAAAATGCAGGTAAGCAGACATTTAAGAAGAAATGGCAAAACCAAGAACAGTCCTGCACATTTGAATGACTATTCAAGAGAACTTGTGAACCCCTCTCACCCTGGCCCCTTTTTTTCTTCCAGAAAGTCTAAATGTACATTTTTCTCTTTGGCAACAGATAGTTGTGGACAAATGGGTTCCGAAAATCATTAATCAAGGTTACAGATGTCAGTGGGAGGAAATTTCCTCATTTCCAGGGGGTCATTCCTTATTCTCCAGATCTGACTTTTTGTTTCCAGTTCTTCATCTAATGTTGCCCTAGGGAGAGATATAACCAATTCCTCCTTCCTAGGTGGGGAAAGGTTTTTATTAAAGGATGTTCCTAGTACCAAAGAAAGAAAACTGATCCAATGAGCCACTCTTTTCAATGACATATTATTGAAGCTCTTATCTGTCACACCATAGACTGTTGTTTTTGCATTGTGCTCTGTTGTAAAACCATGCTTCATATCAGTTAGCAATCAGTACTTTTTGAGATGTTCAAACAGTTGTATATAGATTATGTCTGAATATTGTAGATGCTGGATAGAATATTGATATTAGTTCAAAGTCCTCTGAAAAGGAGGGACTATAATCTGTTAAAGTTTGAATTGGGAAGAGACAATGGGAGTGGTTATGGAGAGGTTAAAGATATAAATGATTCTACTAGTAATGATCTGAATATTCAAAGAAAGAAATATAAGATGGTATACTGGTTTGTATTAGCTATTCTCTCTAGTTTTTCAAGGACTTCTGTAACAGTCTTGGTAGAAATATTTGGAAAGTGAATTGGGAAGTATTGCAGTCAGCTGGTAAGAGATATTGTGAGAGGTTATAAAAGGAGATGATGGTGTTGCCATAAGGTTGAAGCTGACTCTACTTAAGAATACGGGGGAGGGGGTTACTGGAATACTAATGACTCTTTTTTTCTAGTCTTGTAGATAGTATGTGTTTATGGGGGACTTTTATTTGAGGTGGTATACCACAGTATGCAATTTCTTTAGTCACCTACCAGAAGAGTGTGGTTTGGGAGGCTACTACTGTCTGTCAAATTATTAGATAAAATATCTTTGCTTCATTAATGTATAGTTTACATGCATGTCTTAGAACATGAAAGTCTTCATGGTAAGTAAAATTATTGCTCTTTTTCCATTTTCACTAACCACTGCTTTCTACACTCCTTACCTTAGTTTTAATCTTATTAACTACTTTTCTTTGTGAATGAGTTTGATAATTCCATATGTTTTATTGATTTTTATCTTGGCGACCTTGAAAGCTCACCAATGCTGCATTCAAAGTTTTTATCTAGGAACTTTATCTCTTTTCTGAAGAGATATAGATTTTGCCAATACAGGACTCTTCCTCTTGGAAAATCCTGAGTTTCCTATGAAATCAAAAGCCCGTGACATTTGTAAATGCTTCACCTCTTCATTTAAACTGTTAGTAAAGACCCTCCCATGCTCAAAAAAACTAATTTTATATTACTCCAGTCTCATATTTAGTCAAGGTGGGCTTCTCTAAATTAGCCATGATACCAACTTCTTTTATGTGTAGCTATTGCAGCATTCTTAGGGATTGATTCCTTATCTTTCTTTGTCAGTACTCTGTCCAGGTGCCTTGATATTAAGGGTCTATATTAGAACACCGAACATTTAAAATGTCGAGTGTTCTAATATCGACTCGTTGAAAATATTGAAGAAACAGAAAAACAAATTTTTTTCCAAGGGAAAGAATTTGGTTGTCCGTTTCTGTTGCTTCAGTATTTTCAGTGCTCTGGTGGAAAGTTATGGGTTGGGTACAGGTAAGTGTGCAATTGAGTGCGGGTTAGGTTAGTTAGGGTTAGAGTGTGGGTTATGTATGTGTGCGATTGTGTGGACATGAGGGTTAGGGCAGGTTAGGTGAGTTAGGTGAGTTAGAGCGCAGGTTAGGTATGTGTGTGATTGTATGGATGTGAGGGTTAGGGCGGGTTAGGTGACTTAGGGTTAGGGTGCGGGTGAGGTGAGTGTGCGATAGTGACGGACCTTAGGGTTAGGGTTTGGGTTAAGGTAAGTGGATAGTTAGTGGTGTGTGTATAGTTTAGTGTAGGGTTAGGTGTAAGAGTTTAGGTGTATGTGTGTGAATTGCTGTTTGTTTGGTGTGCTTGTGTTGTGTGTATGTGAACTTTTTCCCTAGGAAAAAAATTGCTGTTCTGAATGTTCAGTGTTTATTATTTTCGATTGGTAGGGTTTGATATTAGAACACTCGACATTTTGAATGTTTGGTGTTCTAATATAGACCCAAAATTAAACAGGTATTTTGGCTTTCAGTCCTCTCCATCTTCCAGTTCTGCCTAACAATGGTGTCCATGTCTAGAGTACTTTCTTTTATCAATTTTTTTTTCAATGAGAACAGTTATCAACCTTCATTTAGGAAGTTGCCAACATCCTTTTTAATCTCAGTTATGAGTGCCAAAGTTAAGAATCATGGTTGTCCAGAAGATTATAGAAGCTGCAGCACAGCACAGCTAGAGATGTTCTCCACATTTTTAATACATTTACCCTTAAGAAATCTCTGTGGTTCAGTCACTTATCTTTCTTTACAGCTGCTTAGGAAATCTTGTTAAGTATATTGCTCCTTGAGAGTGATGGTGATTCCTTCTGTTCCTTGCCGGACTGACTTGGACATAAACATAATTCTAAGTGTAAAAAGAATGATTACAACAAAATGTGTTTCATTCCAGTATTTACTGCATTTATCTTGCATTTATTTTGGTTGTTTCTTTTTATTTTAGTCATTTAGGGACCACTGAGCACAAATCTCTCTTTGCAAAAGTGACTTAGATGCTTTTTTGTAGTTCATTCACTTGTTCAGTCACACAATATTCAAATAGGAATTATGGAACTCAAATTCAAATTTTCAGGATGAAATTTGCTGGCAGTTCATGAGATTTACCCTCTTCACTATTCTGACAAAAGTCTCATTTTGTTTTTGTCTGTTTGTTTTTGTTTAGCAGAAACTCCTCTTGTGGTCCTCAATGTGGTTTTGTTTGCTGTCTAGCAAGAACAGACAGAGACTGCTAGCATACTTACGCTAAGACAGCCATATGTAAGGTGCATGTTTAATGGTGTGTGTGTGTGTGTGTGTGTGTGTGTGTGTGTGTGTGTGTGTGTGTGTGTGCTCGCGCGGGCGTGCACGTGTGCATGCATGTGAGTGTTCGTGTGTGTATGTGTGAGTATGTGTGCATATGTGTGTGTGATGTTGCACTCTGAACAGTTTGATTATCTTCATATTGTATGCCAGGTATGTGGTCTTTGTGGTAACCATTTAAAATGTTGGGACCTGCTGGAATCCTGAAACTTGGAGACTAAATGGCTGAAGGAACATACTTACATTATGAAGTCTGAGATGGCCATTTCCTGCAATATTTCTTTTTCTCCAACATATGGTGATCTCTGAGATGGTATATATAAGTTCAGAGAGTGTGGGAGGGCTTTCCCCCACATCAGCGGGGATAAGGGGGTTTGCCTTCATGCAAAAAATAAGTTTAAAGGAGAAGAGCAATATTTGATATGCGCTCTTCTCCTGGATTTGAATTCTTTTTTTTTTAGTCTGTCGGCACTCAGCATTATGAATGCCAACATTTCAAAATGAATCCATTCTTTGCACCCCATGAAAGTGATATTGTAAGGCCCTGGTATGAAAGAAATGATGTCATGAGTTTGTCATGAATATGGTAAGGGGTGGGATGGCATGTATGAACAACCTCAAAATATAGCTATTTAAACTTGAGTACTCTTAGAAAGTTAGGAGGGATAAGAAGGTTCACAATTTTGACTTTGCCTTTCTTTACTGTATCATTTGCTTCATTTTGTGTGGTAATGTTAGGCAGATTTTGGGCATCTACATATGTCTTGTTCATTTGCCCTTCACTCATCTCTTTCCCAGTTAAGCATAATCACATTTGTTACATATGACTTCTCCTGCATGAGGCCATCCTCGTACTTGCTTTGCAAAGCCACTGAAAAGAAAGGCGTACAGTATATGTAATTACCAATGATAAATCTGCTGTTTGTGAGGTTCTACCTTGCCAGCTACCTTTCGTTTCACCTAAGCTAGGGAATTTGGATGGAGAGAGGGTCTGCAGAGTTCTAAGTGTAAATGTATGGTTATGGGAGCTGCAACAGATGTAAATAGGCTGGCAGGTTATTAAACAGGGGAAAGTGGGATACCACAGAGACAATTAGGAAATAAAAATGATAAAAGAAAGCTTTTATATGTTGCCTCTTGTATTAGTTTTGAATAAATGCTCCTCAGTAATGTGATGTACTGTGACTTTTTCTGAAAACAGAAATAAGAGTCTACAGTAGAATTTGACTATGTGCTTAATGTACTAGATCTTAAGGAAGTAGCTCAGAAGTTTGAAACACTGAGCTACAGTTTGCTAACATTTCAGCCTGTGTTTTTGCTTTCTAAGTTTAGGTCCAGAGTTACTAGGGTTCTGACAGTGAAATATGAGGTATCCTTGGCTCCATACTGTGCGTTACCTATGTGTTGCAACATTGGAAGGCAGTCCATTAGTGTCTGAATTAATGCACTCTGAGACTTTTAATTCTTCATAGAATCTATTTCCATATTTAATTATGGGAAAGTCATACAGAAAAGTTGCAAAACACCTTCTTCATCCATTTTGTTGTCAACTGCAGTGGCGATTAGTAATTCTTCAAGCAGTATTAGAGTGTTCACTTAAAATAATGCAGCTCCTTGCTGAGTTTGCTTCAATTAAACCATATTTTATTTGCTAATGACTAACCAAGTTGACAGTGACCTTGAAGTAGGTATTGTCAACACTTCCTGGCATAAAGAGCTTGGTGATTTAAGGTTATTAACAATTCATCAATTTATTTCCCTGTCCATGTCAGTATTTTTAAAAGGCTTTTAAATCCCATTACAGATGGGATTTTTACCTGAGTAATGCATAGGTTAGTAAGTTAAGTAGTAGTCAATTTATATTATTTAAAATGTAATGATTTCATAGTACAGCTGCAAGACAATGATATTATTTTGGTGCTTAGAGATGGAAAAAAGAGCAGACTTTTGCTTTAGTAGCTCTAAAGTGCCTTTATATTTGCACTCTTTAGTTTTATACAGCTATTAATGGTCACTGTCACAAAAAGACACATAACCCAGTATAATGCTTTTTTATGACAGCTGATGTCATACAGGTATTTGATCTTAGTGACACAGTAAAAGCCAAGTAAAGCACTATTATAGCACTTTAGAATGAGAAAATGTGATGGAAAATTAAATACAAGTAAATGGTGCTGTAAATCTACAGTAAACTTTTGTCAATGTTTTGAATTCAGTAGTAAAACATAGTGTTTTTCCTGTTACTTTTACTCAGAAATACAGTTATGTCTACTGTCTTCAGTAGTTCAGGTCAAAGTGTTTTGAAAGTCTTTTTTATATGATTGACAGAGAGATATAATCATTTACATCATTTTTTCTGGTTAGGAAATTCAAAAATTCAGCAGAAGACATATTCATTCAGTGTTCTTGTCATTGAATAATAGTTTTGTATGAAGTTTCTTGAAATCTATACTTTAGCAGGTGTGAGTTTTCTGTGGCTTAAGCTACAATATGTAGTTCACAGTTTATGGGCTGAATATACAAAGCTGCTGCATTAGGTAATGAAATCATTGGAGTCTTCTACTGGTGATCACTACATTTGTCCACCTTGCAAAACGTATAAAACTTTACAGATAAGAACAGAATTTTCTGGCCTCTTTAGATAACTGACTTTGAACTACTTAGTCCCCAGGGTAGCACAGTGATATGGCTAGACTACTGCCTCAGATACATGATCTGCATAGATTCTGCATGCTTTCCTTATTTCTGATTTTGCCAAGTGCTGTGTTTCCTCCCGTGCACCAGTGTCATGATGTAGGTGTGTTGGCAATCCTCAGGTGTGTTTATGTGAGTGCCCTGTGATAGACTGACAGTTGTCTCTAGTATCAGTTTGTCTATCTTTTGTTCACTGAGTGCTGGGATAGGCTTGGGCTCCCTTGTGACCCTGAGCTAGATAAGATAAGAGGGGCTTACTCTTTAACACCTCCCAGTAATGAAGCATTTACAATGTACTGTATAGTCTGGTTTTCCATACTCATTTAATGCATTACTTGGAGGAATTCATTCAAGTCAGTATATTTCTTCATGTTCATCATCTATTGTTATGATAAGTTACTTACACAACTCTACTATGTTCATTACTGGGTCTATATCATTTCGTTGACATGACTTCCCATTGAACACCTATTCGTCAAACTTAATCCATCAAATGGTAATTCTGTTGAACTCTCATTTAAGTGAATTTCTTCCCAGCAGAAAAAACTTGTTGGCCATCATCGAGAATTTGCCCCTTTCCCCACTGTAGTGGGATCTCAGAGTTGGTATATTTAGTTAGGGTGGTGCGGGTGGTGCAGGTCCCCACATGGCTGGGTTTCAAATAATGTGTTTTTTGTGATGGTTGCTAAATTGGCCAACTGTTTTTTTCCTGGGAAGAAATTTATTTAAATGAACGTTTGACAGAATTAAAATTCGATGGATTAAGTTCGACAAATAGATGTTCAATGGGTAGTCACTTCGACGAAATGATATAGACCCATTCATTATTAGATCTGTGTTGTAGTAGCATGTAGCTATTTAGGAAGTATCATGTCAATGATTGGACATTTGGTCCAAATACAAAAGGTTTTGAGCTCCTTTCACCTGCACCATACATCTGTTGGAGCACAAGGGTGTAGACGTATAAAGGTAGATGTACAAGCATGAAAACCCAGAACTTTCTTGCTATTGGAAGATTCAGTTAGATGTTGTCTTCTGTGCATCTTCAACAGTTTTTTTACTCCCATGGGGGTAATATCAGAGACACTATAGTTAGGAAAAGAATGTAGCAGATGGCCAGCAAAAAAAGTATGCAGTTGGAGGGAATATGAGATGTAAAGAAAAATAAATTATCCATGACAGTTTGCTTTATGTGTATTTTTAGAATCCGGGTAAGTTTGGCTATATGTATTTGTGTTATTAGTACTGGATTTGAAATAAATAGAATCTTCTCTCCATTTTTTTCTGGAAGTGATATGAAGTATTTATTTCTGGCTTTAATCAAATGTGGGCATATTCCTGTCACTGTTAACTGTACCTTTGTAACTTTGGATTAAATAAACTATGGAGCTGCATCTTGACTGACAAAATAGAATACAAGCTTCAGGTAACAGAGAGATAATGAAAATGTTTATTAAAGACGTTTGTTTCCCCAAACTGTGGAAGCAATTAAAGATAATCCCTCTACATAAAGGCAGTACCTCATAGCCATTCTATCATTTCTTGCAAAAATCCTTTAAATATATATTCATAAGCAAATTATGTGCCACCTGATAAAAAAGTAATAATCTTTCCTGCACAACATGGAGTTCACATAAACTATGATAGAAAAACTTTACTACTTGATTTCTTAAACAATAAATAAACAAAACCAATAAATAAATTACAGGAAAAATCAAGATCTATATATTGGTCCCCTTTTCAGAAACTAATTAAAAGGTTTTGATTTTGTTTCATACGGATCTAACCAAAATAGCCCTGTTTACTGGAAGAAAAATCACCACCAATGAGCTGTTGCACCAAAAATGGCTTAAAACAAAACAAACAAAATATATATATATATAAGAATATGTACCTTGCTTGAATATTCATTTGAAATGGAAATGAACACAATTGACTGAAAATTAATTTGTCTGAAACCTTGGTTGACTGAATACAATTGATAGAAAACTGTTGAAATCTATGAAATTATATGATGGTGTCATTTCTGATTATAAGACTTATTAGGAAAATGAGTCTAGAAGAGTATAGGTTGATTGGTAATGGTACTGTCATGTCACATCCACTGATCTGCTGTAGATATTCTGTTTGTGTATCAGTACTGATTTACTATGTGTGTTTTGTGTATATGTGTGTGTGTGTGTGTGTGTGTGTGTGTGTGTGTGTGTGTGTGTGTGTGTGTGTGTGTGTGTGTGTGTGTGTGTGTGTGTGTGTGTGTGTGTGTGTGTGTGTGTGTGTGTGTGGTGTTTCCCCTTTTCTCCATGGTTGTTCGACCCTGGAATTAGCATATAGAAGTAAGGGGGTAGAGGGTGCAGGAGATTATCCCCCATGCAAAAATTATTTTTTTCCTGTATATTTGTTGCGTAAAATATTTTCTGTCTATTGTGATCTAGTCAAATGAGTTTTCAGTCAGTTGTGTACACTAATTTCTTTTTCATTCAAATGAACATTTGAACAAATTACATAGATTCCTTCATATATTTCTATCTATATCTATATCTATATCCATCTATATATGGGAGACTTTAATTAAGTTGAATTTCTTTAATGTCATCTGTTTTGTTGACACACTTTGGTTGACAAAATAGATGGTTGACAGTTGTGCAAGATCAGTACACTACTAGGACTGTGGAATATGTCCTTCTGGTACTGTGCAACCTTGGAGTTAGAATATATAATTAGCAGGTGATGTGGGGGTTGCAACCACCCACAAGGAGGTTGCTTTATTGTTACATGCTCCGAGTTCATGTCTCAGAGCATGTGCAGTTAAGTGTCAACTTTTTTTTTAATGTTGATGCAAGAGGTTCCCTGGTTCGATTCTCGGCTGGGGTGCCTTCTGTGCGTAGTCTGCATGTCCTCCCTGTGGTCATGTGGGTTTCCCCCGGGTGCTTCGGTTTCCTCCCATATCCCAAAGACATGCTGTAGGTGGATTGGACACTCTAATTTGGCCCTAGGCATGAGTGCTTGCGTGTGTGTGCCTTCTGTGGAAGGTTGGGTGCCGGGCTGGAAACTCAACACTGTAAAACTCCACTGCCAATCATGAGCAGACAGGTGATCCACTGTGGTGACCCCTAACCGAGAAAAGCCGAAAGAAGAAGAAGTTAGCAATGTTTCAAGGAGTTACTGTTAAGTTTGTGCAATAGTGAACTAGGTTGTATCTCTGTGTTGTACTGCTTTTAACCTCCTGCTTGTTGCAGTTCATTTTTTTTTGTTGCAGTTCATTTTTAAAAATGGTATAAACAATGTGTTCTGTTTCTGTTGAAATAGTTATTTATTACTTGTTTTCTGGGTTCTACTTTATTTGATGAACTTTTCAGAACATTGCACGTCATATAATTGACAGCATATGATGAAAGATCTGTAGCTTCAAATGTGGGTACTGCAAGAAAAATTGTTTGTATGGAGATTATGTATAGGGAAATTGGAGAATGTTCACTTTTCCCCACTGTAGTGCAATCCTGAAGTTAGCATATATAATTAGGAGGGGATTTGGGGTGCAGGAGAGGCTGCCCTCTTGCAAAAACAGTGTTTATTGTTCCCTTTGTTTTTTTGACTTTTCAAAACATTGATCATATAGTCTCAATCATATAATCTTCCATGGTCTGAAACTTTGATGATATGAACTAGATCCATTTTCTGCTATTTAAGGCAAGATACAGTATGATGTTAGCTGCATTGAGCATGCGTCTCAACTGTCCAGAATATTGCAGAATATCCCTGACTTGGCTTTTTACACGCGCACACACACACACACACACACACACACACACACACACACACACACACACACACACACACACACACACACAGAACTTTAACACAATATAGCTGCATGCCTCTTATGTGACTCCCATGTGCAGATCATAATCTGTCTCCATGGTCTATTCTCATCACTATCATCATTTCACCCTTTTTCTTTATCACCCTCCAAATAGTTTCAGAAATAAACCTTTGTTCCCTTTTAAACTGCAATATATTCCTGTCGTACTGTTTCTTCTACATTTTCTGCAGAAATAAAAAAAAAAAAGAAATCAGTTCACATTTCATACAAAAGAATTTAAATTATGCACAAAGTTTCACTTCTTTGCCCAACTTGAACTTTGAGTTCGTGTATGTGTGTGTGTGTGTGTGTGTGTGTGTGTGTGTGTGTGTGTGTGTGTGTGTGTGTGTGTGTGTGTGTGTGTGTGTGTGTGTGTGTGTGTGTGTGCGCGCGTGCATGGGCATGTGTTTGCATGTGTGTGTGTGTGCAATAATGTGCAAGGCCCAGCTTCTTTGAGGATTGATACAGTCTTCAAAAATGTTTTTTTTTCTATCATATTGTTAAGTACTGTGATTAATAAATAATGACAGACATTTGTGATTCTGACTTCCTATCCTTCTGAAAAAGCAATGTAAACCTTAACTTCGTAGAGAATGTTGAGCTAAGATGCTGACTGGGCATAGAGAGTTTGCTGTGAGTTTCCCTGTATGATTCTGACAGCAGAGAGCTGAACTACTATTTTGGTCTATTATTTATGGATTTATTTGATTGCAAGAAGATACAGTTATACAATTGGATCTAATTGATAGTCATGTGTGTGTATGTGTGTGTGTGTGTGTGTGTGTGTGTGTGTGTGTGTGTGTGTGTGTGTGTGTGTTTGTTTGTGTGAGGCATACATCTGTGAACTGTCCCAAATCACTCTTTATGTGTTGGTGCATTCCTCACAGTATTTGTGGTTTTCTGGCAAGTTCTTGTGGATTGTAGTCACTAAATAATTACAGACATGCATTTCAGACTTTGTCACTGAGAAAATGCTTGCAAATGTGAAACATGTTATTCCAGCAACTTTCTAAATATATAAGAGCAATGTTTAAAATATCAAATAGGCATAGGCCAACAATATAAACCAAGAACATACAACAAAAGTCTAAAACTGTAATGATGGGAGACAAAACTTTGATTTGCAATATGTTAAAATTAAGCGCTTTCATTCTTTATTCAATATGAACTGAACTTCATCAGAATTAAAGTGCATAAACTTTTTCCTGTTTTAAAAAAAACATCAGTCAAGCTAACATAATCTTGAATAAAACACCACTAAAATAAAAATTAAACAATTTGGACCAATCAAACAATGCTCCTACAACCAGGAAATGAACAGCTCTACTCCTGCAAAATCATTCTCAAAACACCAATGAAAATACTTTAAGTAATATAAAAACATTGTTGGTTGTAATGCCCGCACCCTGGCCCAGTAATCAAGGAGCCTCAATCCTCACCACTGGCAACAGTGAGGGGCATATACATTGGGAAGGATAACAGATACACACACACACACACACACACACACACACACACACACACACACACACACACTTTAAGATATGACTTATATACAAACACACGGACACTCCTGTGGAAGCTAGCACATGTTCTCCAGGTATGCCCCTTTCTGCACAGGCTATAAGGTAGTAATCCACTGCCACCAACCACTATTTATCAGCTACTGATTAGACCTTTACCAAAGGATGTCCAATTTTACTGTGCAATATTATTATCCAATTAGTAAGTGTGACAACAGCAAGACTATTTGGAGTGGCTTTGTACAGTATCACCAAATACATGCAAGTAGTCTAGAGCTTAAATTATCTCTACACAAAACAGCCACAGTAGAAAGGTTTAAAAATATTTAATAATAAATAATAAAAACACAAGACAATACTCATTAATTCAACACAATGACATTACAGAGTTCAGAGATCACAAGAAACATTAAAATAATATTGTAGGATAGTCAGACAAATATAGAAAACAGATAGACTAATCTGGCTAAATTTCTATCTAACTCTAAGAGAAATACTAAGATCTAAGATCCTATTTACAGAGCAAAGGCAGAGTGCTGGTGAGTTGATGTGTTCATGTTCAGACAAAATCCAATATGGTCTCTTCTTTCTCTCTGAGAAAGCCTTAAATTGATAAACACCCAGTACAGCTATGTTATTTTCACATTACATCATTTCTATCACTTCTTTAGATCCTAGGCTAACAGAAACTCACAATTTACATTTCTTTTTATAGTTTTGCACCTGGCCAGGAAGCCACAACAATAAAATACATTTTACATGTAAAATCTAGTAATTAACTGTTGTATTAAGACAATAGAAAGAATTCCTTAGTCCAGACATCCTGTCTCCCAGCTTTGAGATCAAACAGTCATACAATGCTTTACTTTATCAGCTTTCTTCCAGCAGGGTGCATTGTGGTTACATTTTTGAAGCTCAGAACATACAGTTTAATCCTAACATATAGTTCTCTTTACATTTGTAGAACAAGCCTGTGGATGACATTAATATTTACAATCACATAGAATTATTTGCAAAATTCTATCTATCTAGGTTGGTAGCCTTCACAGGGTAATCAATAATTTTTGAGCTATACTATCTGGGACTAAGTAACTGCATGTATGTATTTATATATATATATATATATATATATATATATATATATATATATACATACATATATATATATATATATATACATATATATATATATATATATAGATATATAGATATATATGGGTCTACTTTAAAACACCGACATGCAAAACACAGACGACGAGAACACCGAGACCAGAAGATCGACAACTGAGATGACCGACAGTTTAAAAGCACGAAACTTCACATGGCCAACAAACCACAATCCCGACAATCAACAAAACAAATACCTTTTCTGAAAAACACACACACAGCACAAGCACAACAAAAACCTTACAAACCTACACTAAACCTTACATACACAACTATCTATGCACTAACCTTAACCCAAACCCTAACCCTAAGGTCCGTCACTATCGCACACTCAGCTAACCTGTGCCCTAACCCTAACTCACTTAACCCGCCCCTAACCCTAAAGTCTGTCACTATCGCACACTTACCTTAACATGTCGGTGTTCTCAGCGTCAGGCTTTTAAACTGTCGGTCAACTCAGTAGTCAATCTTCCAGTCTCGGTGTTCTCGTCATCGGTGTTTTATATATATATATATATATATATATATATATATATATATATATATATATATATATATATATTTATATGTATAAGCACTAAAAAACATTTAATATTAATACTGTCATTAAGGCCTGGAAGTTTGTCAGCCTTCAATTTAATTTGCCAGGCAGTTTCCAAACATTCAAGTTTAACTTTATAATTTCTGATGAATTCACAAGTGTCCACAGAATCCAACACAAAGAAAGTAAATTTCTTAAAGTTTGTACAAACACTTAAATGCCTTTCCAAAGCCTTATCTTTGTGTCTAATCACCAGGGTGTGTTCATAGATTCTCCATTTGAATAGTCTAATAGTTTTCCCTATATAAAAACAGGGATATGACTCACACGTAGCTAAATAAACCACCGCGCACATTTGGGAGTTGTATCTACCTTTTGAATAAAACATAATCTCTTGAGCTTTCAAGTAAATATTCGAGACATTGCTGACAAATTGGCATTGTTTCCATTTTCAGCATCTTTGTGTGCCAAATCCATTGTCTACTCCAACCTCTACTTTACTGTCTTTTTCAAGGAGAGATTTAATAATTTTGACTCTATTATATTTGAAGACAGGATGGCCACCAATGCTTTTGATCAGGTTTTGGTTACCAGATATAATTTTCCAATTTCCTTTTAAAATATATTTGATCATATTTGCATCTGTGGTAATCGGTAGAGGAAATGCTTTATGATAACTGATCGTTCTCCTTTCTAATTGGGTGATAGCCGAAACTGCACCCAATGAACAATCAGCATGAAGCTTCTTAAGGATTGGTTTTGCTGTAGTTGACCTAAGCAATAAAACTTCTACAATTTTCTTCAGCCAATCCAAATCATAACCTCTCTTCAGGAAGAGATTCTGTAATAACAGGCATTCACTATGAAACACTTCATCTTCACTAGTAAGTCTACTTAAGTGAATACATTGTCCTTTAACCAGCCCTCTTTTCATGTGGAATGGATGAAGACTAGATTTATGCAGATACTGAATCACAAAGGTATTTTTACAAAAGATGCTACTCTTGATGCTACAGTCCTTGTCATAATGCACTAAAGAAATGTCCAAAAATTAGTTTGGGTCCCAAATCTACCTTTAGTAAATCATAAATAAGAAGTACTGCTATTTAAATCATTGTACAAATGGTCAAAGTCATCTGAAGACCCCTTCCATCTGAAAAACAAGTCATCAATGTATCTGCAATAAAAAAGAACTTGAGAAAAGAGGGGTATGTGCTAAGATGTTCAAGTTCCCAAAGTGACATCACAAGATTGGCAAAAGTGGGGGCAGCTCTTGCCCCCTAGCAACTCCAGTTTTTTGCTTATATAGTTTGCCAGCGAAAGTGAAAAAATTGCTTCTGTTCATATTGAATAAAGAATAAAAGCACTTAATTTTAACATATTGCGAGTCGATGTTTAAAATATGTTTCTGATTTGGGTCTTTGCCCCTGATTCGTTTTGGGGTAGGGATGTGAAAACATGATGTGAATAATTACAACAGCAGCAGCTAAATATATGACTGTAGTAATTTGTTCTTTCACTTTAATCCCAATCTAATAAAAGAATGGTGCATAAAAAGTAGTTACTTTTTTGGGGGTAAGGGGGCAAGCTATATTTCCAAGTATGGCTTTTTGTATCCTTATAAGTCAACATTGATTTTATGGGCTACTCTGTGATTTTGTTATACTGCAATGACAATTAAACTGCCTTCAATGGTATGCCCCCCCCCCCGCATCTTAGCTTTGTAACTCAATGCACAGCATCCACATGAACCATAGGGATGTCAGTCAACTGAAAAAGATCAGGGCAAAGACTGAAGTCTGCATCTCATAATTGTTATTCATATTATGAATTCCTCCATCTTTGATCCTGTTACTTGAACAGCCACAGTTATAGCCAATATCAGCAGCTGAGCAAGTAGTGCATTTGCCTTTAATAATGGAAGCTCAGAAGTCTGTGGGTTCTATCCTTATATCATGTGTGGGGGTTTATTTGCATGGTTTGGTGATCTAGGGATATTATCCCTACTTAGGGTGCAAGTGGTCCTGGGTTCAAATCCTCCACAAGCCTTGTGCTTTCTCTGTCAGTTAATTTCAAACCAAACCTTATTCTTTGTTTCAAAATATTTACCATAGGAGGATAAAATAAAGAGTTAGAGCAGCCCAAGGAAGGAAGGAAAGGAGGAGGCATGGAAAAGGTAAAGAAGATGCGATGATAGAGCAGGATATAGTTGTGATAATAGTGCATTAAGTTTTTTTTGCAGCAGAGAGTTATTGCATGAATTCATATTAGTACCAGTTTAACCAGGGGTGGTGCACGTGCAGAGCCATTCATCTATCAGGCATTATTTCGGTTGGCATCTAAAGTCTTTCAGGTTGCAGACTTTTCTTAAGTGGAGTGTTTCAACTTTTAGCAATGCAGTGTGAATACAGGAAGTAGCCCGCATTTTTGTTAGGTTTAGTTATGGAGAGTATAATGCTTAGTAGTGTAATGTTGAAAGATGAAGTCAACAGATGGGAATTTTTGGGTCTATATTACAAACACGAAAGCTGAAATTGGTGAATGCTATAAGATCGACACAAACTTCGATCTACGAAAATAATGAAGGATGGAAACGCCGAAAGTCACAACGCCGAACATCTTCCCATAAGCAACATTGCCATACAGGTAAGTAAAACCAAAGTAAACAAACACAACATAAAACACTTTTATAAATGTTTTTGCAGGGGGGCAAGCACACCCCCCCTACTTATATATACCAACTCCAAGACCGCTCTACAGTGGGGAAAAGGATATATTTCCTCATCCCCACAATCACCCTGCTGGCCGGGAAAATCCATTTGGTGTTGTGTCTTTCGGCGTTTCCGTCCTTCGCTCTTTTTGTAGATCGATGTTTATGTGTCGATCTTATAGCATTCACCGATTTCATCTTTCATCATTCTGATCTAGACCCGAATTTTTTAGGGTTTTGCAGCAGTTTGAAGGTTGTAATTAATTATGAGTACAATGAAGAATTATTTAGTTCAAGACAGTTTAGTTGTTGTAGACAGAAGCAGTGAAGTGATTTGTATTGTTGGTTAGTTGAGAATTTGGCTACTTTATTGCATCATTGTCCTAGTTTAGCTAAAAGAAAGGATTTGAGATTGGTTAGGAGAGGCATATAATAAGCTGAGGAGTAGAAGTTAAAGTCACTGTATTTTGTCTGGCAGAGTGAGTAAGATAGCATTTTATTCTGTAAATGCAGCTTAATTTTTCTTATGTCCTCGTTATGGCTTGCTGAAGACTAAGATCAACTTTTAGGTGGTCCTCTATAATGGTCCATTTCAAATCTCAAAATACTGAAATATAAAATTTCAGTATTTTGAAATGAGAATGTCAAAAGACCAAAACAATGAAAAATTAAAAAACTGAACGTCACTATACTGAAAATTCATAATACCGAATGTTCAGTATACAACACTCTGTTTTTTAATAAACCCTCCATCACACAAACAAAACCCATACATGACCTACCTCCCTACACCATCGCAAACAAACACAGCACACACACTAACAAAACCCAAATAATTTAAGTAAAAGAAGGGGGGCAAGCCCCCTGCACCCCCACACCCCCTACTTAAGAATACCAAATCCAAGATCACACTAACACGTACAACACAACAAACACATTGCTATGCACTCTATACTTCCATCGCACACTGCCACATGTACAGACTAATTAAACACACACACTACACATGTACAAAAAACACTTTCAACATTTACACACACACACACACACACACACACACACACACACACACACACACACACACACACGACATACTCTCACCTACCTACCCCAATCTACTAAAACTTCCCCACACAAACCTAACTGCATATCTGTACATAACCACACATCGACCGCCATGTCTAAATCCCAGAACACACTATACCTTTAAGAGACAGCACACCACATACAACAAACCGGATCAAAACTTCTTCTGATTCTGCAATGTATGATTCGTTAGTATGCAGTTTTGAAAAACTGCACTTTCAGCATTCTCGTCTCGAAATACTGAAATTCGATATTTCAGTATTTCGAGATTTGAAAGTGAACCTTTATAATCACACATAGTACTTTGGTACATACTGGTTCTATCTTGGTCTTGTCAGATGACAGTATTTTAAAGGTTGTTTTTTGGGAGGACAGAAAGAGTTGGGGGTGAACAGTAGTAGTTTGGTTATTTTTGAATTCAGGAGTTGTGAATTTGTGAGCCAAGTTTCTGTGGAGGAGAAGGAGGAGAAGGATTTCTGGATAGTGTCCTAGCAGCACATATTAGAATGGCATCATCAACGTATTGTACAATGGTGGTTTCTTTGGCTGCTGTGTTTAGGTTGTTAATAAATAAATTAAATAAATAAATTAAATAAATTAAATAATAGTGGTTCTAGGATGGAGCCTTCTGGGACTCTGGCGAATATAGGAAAGAAGGAGGAGAAATCATATTGCCATTTCACTGACTGGGACATATTAGTGAGGTAACTAATTCATCTCTTAGGTGGTAGACCATGGGAAGAGAGTTTAGTAAGGAGAATTTGATGATTGACTGCATCAAATTCCTTGAATAACTCCAGAAATAGGGCTAAGGTTAGGAGACCTAAATTTCAATTGTGATTTATTATAAATGTGAACCTTAGAAGGGCAATGGTTGTGCTGTGATTTGCTCTGAAATCATGTTATGAGGGAAAGAGGTGGTTATGAAAATAAATCTATGTAGTAAGCTGAAGGTGAGTAAATCTTTCCAATATTTTGGATTAGGGTGAGAGAATGGTGACTAGTTTATAGTTTGTGAGCACTGTTGCTGAACCACCTTTTTGAAGGGGTATTACATAGAACTTTTTCATAAGGTAAGGACATTTTTTTATTGGATAGAGTGGTTTAGAAGAATCTAGATTGGATATACAAGACTATCTGCTGAGAGTTTGAGGTATTCAGATGGAAATTGATCAGGGGCAGTGGTTGTTGTTCTAAGGGTGTGTAGGTGTTTTTAGATTGTAGAAGTTGGCACTAGAATGAATGTGAAGATCTGTTGTGGATTCAGTGACAGGAGTGGGATGGCTGCATTTGAAGTAGTTTTGTTTTATAGAAGGGAGGTTACTGTACTTATAAAAAACTGTGGAACAACGTTTTGAGAGTTATTGGTTGGGGATAGGCTAGGTTGGGTTAATTTTCCAGGAGTGAACAATGCATTTACTGATTTCCAGATTGCTTGATGATGAATTATAAGTGTTGCTACAATAACTTTTTGTCCTCTTCTATACATTGTTTGCTATTGTTCCTTAACTGCCTATATTATTGTAGGGAAGTTTGAGACTTGGTTTGTAGCCATGACATCCAGGCTTTATATCTAAGTTGCCTTTTTTTTTTTTGTTAACCAATGGGCTGGCTTGTTTTTAACTGTGTTGGTTCTTAACGGTGCTTGCTTTGCCAGGATATTTAGAAATGTTGCATTAAGTATGTCTAATACTTCATCAACGGGAAGAGTTGCAAGTGTAGCCCATTTAATCTGGAGGAAGCTGGAAGTAAAAGTTTCTTTATTGAAGTTACTAAAGGTTTCTGATTGTGTTATAGTGATGAACCTTATGGGGCAATTTGAGGTGTCTGATTATGTAGCTTAGTTGCTGGTCGCATAGGCTATCAGGTAGGGTGCACCTTGTGGCAACATTGTTTGGCATGGATGTTAGAATCAAGTCTAGTATGGATTCTTTAGCTGTGGCCTTTTTAATTCTAGTTGCAGCCTTGATCAATTGAGAGAAGCCATATAGATGAATTGAATTGGATGGGTTTTCTAGGGCTATTTTGCCAGTCCATGCTATTGTCTGCTAGCAAGATGTTTTCCAGTCTTATGTTGGCCTAGATCCAGGAGAAGTTATCTTTCAAGATGGGAATGCTGTTACCAGGTGGTATGTATGGAAGTATGATGGCTAGAGATTTTTGAGTATTCAGTTTCAGGAGAGAGATGAGAAGTTCAGTGTTGTTGAATGTGGGTATAGTATCATAGTAATTGGAGAGATCTAAACATTTCTGTAGAAAACAGCAACCCCACCCACTTTTTTGTGGCTCTGTCTAGTCTGCGTATATTATAACTTGGTGGAAATATGTTTGTATCTTTGGCAATTGGTTTTAACCAGGTTTCTTTGGCTATGAAGAGAGCACGGGAGTAGTAGGCTATATAGGTATTAGCTTCTGTGATTTTGTTATAGAGATTGAAATGTCCTTCAACTTCTCCTAGATTTCAGATAAAGGACTTTAGGCCTACACAGGAAGGACTGGGGAATTCTTTTCTGCCAAAATAGACCATGATGTTTGTTCCCCAGGGTGATTTCTCTTCTTCTGACTGGGCAGCTTTTATGGAATTTTATTGTAAGAAAATGCGAAAGTTAAAATATTTATCTTTTACAGTCTCTCTTTCCCCAGACAGGGAAGATTTATTGTGTTTAGCTCAGGGCTTAGTTCAGACTGTTATCACCTTACAGTCTAGTTCTTCTCAAAGGAAAAGAAAGAGATTCCGAATGTGATGAACAGGGAGTAGAATTGGAGGGAACAAATTCTGTTAGTTCTCCAAAGGCTGCATATTGTGATTCTGAGGAGAAAGTTTTTTCTGATTTTCCCTATGACAAATTTCCCATTTCTGAAATTATATCTAAAATGAATTAATATTTTCATTAGGAACAACTTGGCATTTCGGATTCTTTGAAAAACTATTATGACTTATTGCATCTGGAATTTCCTTGCAGTATTGCTATTCTTCCTGTTCTGCTAATTTTGGAGGATGTTTTTATTATAGCTTGCAACATGCACCTGGCTGCCATCATTCATCCCTGGAAGAAAGATGGACGTTATAATCTTCCTCAGTCTTATTTTCATTTTCTAATTCCAGATCTGACCCTTCAATGAGTCATCTGTCAAATCCTTCTGCACTTTAACATTTAGTAAATGCTAATCCATCATTCTCTGACAAAGGTGGGAAAGCTTTTGCTAGATTTAGGGAAAAAGTGTGTTATTTTGCCACTGTTATTTTCAGAATTCTGAATTGTCAAGCTCCCAAGTTCAAGTTTGTTATTGTTTCTGTTGAGAGTATAGGATCATAGGATATTACTGGGCTATCGACCTGGAGGTCATTTTAAGCCTAACTGTTTCAACCCAATGTAATACCATATAAGTATTAGTCAATACCCAAGATTGCATTTAGTGATGACTGCCCATGTCCAGGAAGGTTGTGGGCACTATCCCTGGTAAGAATTTAGGCTGCCCCATCCACTCGTCCAGGGTCCTCTTGAACAGTGTCATAGAGGTTTTCTGTTTCACATGAATTGGCAGCCTGATCCAAAGATGTGGCAGTCACTGGGAGATAAATCTGTCCCTCCAGCATGTCTTATTTAATTCCCAGACCATATTTAAGTCCCTGGAACAGGTAGCTCTAGTCCCATTTGATTTACAGATATGCAGTAAGTTCATTAGGTTTGGGTCTTGGGTTCCTCTGTAGGCCAGGCATAAGAAGTCTATACAATATGGAGTATAGTAACAGGGACTTTAGTCAGTCCATGTAAGGTACATGCTGGAGGCCCTTGGTCTTCTTTGTTAGAGACCTCTGAGATCTTTCTAATTGCTGCAGGTGCTTAGTATGATACATACCAAATGGGGCATTATACTCAATTATGGGGTGGATAGCTGCTGAGTATAGGGGGGTTATAGCTTCTTTTGCTCTTGAGGCTATGCCTTTAATAATCAAGTGATATATGTGGAAAGCCTTCCTTATAACTGTAGATATGTGGTGGTTGAAGTTAAGTTTGCAGTCAACCTGTGATCCCAGGTCTCTTACCACTTCATGGGTACTTAGGGTATTGTTGTTGATTTGTTAGTGTGAAGGGACATTGTTTGTGCTGAAGGGAATGATAATAGATTTCTTAGCATTCAGTTTGAGACCATAACTAATACACCAGTCCTTGGTCAGTGTGAGATACTGACATCTTTTGGGGATTCAATGATTGCACCTAGTTTGCAGTCATTTGCAAACTTGGTCAGCTACAACCCTTTAGTTTTGACCTGAACTTCTGAGAAGTATATACTAAACAGTAGGAGGACCAGCACTGACCCCTGTGGCACCCTGATGGAAATAGGTCTGCATGTTGATGTTGAGTCACCCACTTTGATAGTGTGTGTCCAGTTTGTAAGCCAGTTGGCAACCCATCTTACAATGAAGGAGTTTAAATTCAGTCTGCTAAGTTTATTGGTAAGGCCCGAATGTGGGACTGTGTCAATTGAAAGCCTTTTCAAAGTCGAAGTGTGCTGCGTGCACAGATTTGCCCTCAACAATGGTCCTGGCAACACATTTAAAGAAATCCACCAGATTTAATAGGCAGGATATGCCCTTCACAAAGCCAAATTGGGCAGGATCCAGGGTTTGAAGGCCACCTATGTCTGTATTTATGAGGTTCATAGTAATATGTTCCATGGCCTTCCAGATGAGGCTGGTCAGAGTTATGGGTCTGTAATTTCCCGGGTCTGTTGCTAGGCCACCTTTGTGGAGAGGAATAAATGTAGCTGTTCTCCAGTCCACAGGGGCAAAGCCTGTGGTTAGGCTATGATTGAAAAGGGTACTTAGTGGTGATGCTAGTTCATGTTTTAGCCTGTTCGGAAGACAGCCTGGTATGTCATCTGGTCCATGTTCTTTGCCTTGGACAGGGCTTTGAGGGCCTGTTCTTCAGATATGTAAGGAGGGGGAGAATTTGGGGTAGGATTTGTTGTAAGCTAGGAGGGGATAAGGGAGTGAAATATTTGCTAACCCTATCTGCTAGCGGGTTCACTATCTCTGTGGGGTCAGTGTTTGTGATACCATTGACCAACAGTTCTGCACATGTTTGGGTTCTACCCTTTAGGTTGCATACATAGCTGTAAAAGGCCTTATGGTTATCCTTGGCAGTACTTGTTAGGTTTCTCCCAAAGGAGCTCTTGGAGGATTTGACAATTTATCTTATTACTTGTTAAGGCTGAGGAAGGGGCTTTTCCATTGTTGCATACATGTGTTGGTTTTCTTGGACAGAAACTTTTTGTGTTTATTGTAGAGTTTGTTGATGCTGGAAGTCCATCATGGCAGCCTGATTTTACTTGGGGCTCTGGCTTTGATTCTATCTGGTACAGTTGAGTTTATACACTTATGCAATTGATTGTATAGGGCATTAGTGTAAGCTTCTGTGTAGTTACCACTTTCAGTTTGGGGTGGGGGTTGGAATGCATTAATACCTTCACCTACGAGGGTATAGTTTGACTTGGTATAGTTTTTTTAGTCTGATTTCATCCTTTGCGAGTTCTGGTGTTAGTGTCAGTTCGAAGGTCATTGATTTGTGGTCAGTTTTAACTAATGAGGGTCCAACAGTTGCAGCAGGCACCCATTTAATATGTTGGTGAGGACCAGATCTAGAATGCTTGATCATCTTGTTGGCGTATGGACAATTTTCTCTAGGGTATTTGAATTCACAAAGTCAAGGAACTTTTGTGCTAGCAAGTTTGGACTAGATTAGGTGTCCCAGATGATGATGGGATAATTGAAATCTCCCATAACCAGTGTGTGCGGTAAAATTTGGATTGTCTTCAGTTTAGTTAAGTAGGCTTCATGGGTGTTGTGACCCATGGAGCGGGATCTATAACTGACTAGGACTTGAATGGGGGTCGTACCCACTGTAACCTGGACCTGGAGTAACTCCATGGAGTTGTCCAGTTTAACTAGACAGGAGGTGAATTTATCTTTAACCTTGCAGGACCGGGGTACTCTCTGAGGCCTCTATGAATGCACAGACATCTACATCTTCTACTTATAGAAGTGCTTCCAGGGAGTGCAGATTTTTGTTTAAGCTGTTAGCATTTAGCAGCATGATCCTTATTTTGTTCTGATTGGTTAATTTCATGTTGGTACTGTTGTTTTCAAGACCTTGCCTAAAAAAGGCACTATGGGTGAGGGAAGGACCTTTGCCCACATGCTGAAAACATAGGTGTGTCAGGTGCAAACTGTCTCTGGTAAAGTAGCAAGGTTTATCGACCATGGCTTCCCAGGCAGATAGAAACTGGATCCCCTTGGAATGACACCAAAAAAAAACAAGCCACTTATAGACATCAATAATTTTTTGTTTATACTGTGGCATCATTCTAGGTGAGGCTAGTATGCTGCTCATGATTAGGTTCATACCTGCCTGGGACACATACTCAGAGAGCTTGACCATGTCTCTCCTCATATAGTCCAGCAAAGTACGTTTCAGGTCATTCACACCAACATGAACTATGACAGAGTCATAACAGTACTTGTTGCTTAGAGACCTGAATGTTTAGGTGATTTGGTGAATCCTGGCACAGACAGGCAGCTGACCATGACTTTCTCCTTGTCCAGCATTTTTAGTGGAATATCAGTGTGTCTCACTATTGAGGCTCTGATGACAAGAAAACTTGTTTTTTGAGTGTTATGCCTTACAGGCTTGGTCAGTGAGACACTGGTGTTAGCATGTGTTATGAGTGCTGGAGACTGTGTCAGCTGTAGCAGACTTGTGTTTTGGAGGTATCTAGTGTTTTGGTATGTTTTTCGGGAGAACTTCCATGTGTATGGATTTACATGTTTGATGGGTACTGTATGTTTCAGTAGTGGTATGTGTATGAGTAGTGGTACTATGTGAATATGTAGTGGTGGGTGAGTTGATAACCTTCTCCTTGTTACTGTTTTGAGTGAGAGAGAGCATGGATTCTAGATTCTTGGTGTAAATACATCTCTCTCCCTCTCTGTACTAGATTGTGTTATTAGTAGATGGTTGTCTGTGTACATGAGGCAATTGCTACATTGCCTCAAGCGACCCAAGTCAACAAGGTTGGCAGAAGAAACAAGGGTAGTCCAACTGTCCATAATGCTAGGTTGAAGACTGTTGTCACTAGGGGTGGCTTTTTCAGAAACAATTACGAAGGAGCTTGGTGAATGGATATTTCTGCCTGGGTTTTCAGAGAAAATGTGTTGAATTTAACTGTCCGGCCTTAGTGCACAATTGCATGGCAGTGTGCAGTGCTGTGCAATGCGCAGACAAGCAGAAACCTGCTTAGATGTAGGGCCTAAATATCAGATGCCAAAACTTGAGAAACCTCTAACAAAATTCAAAAGGACCAATGAGGATGCTTATTCCAAGATCTAGACTGGCCTCTGTTTACTAGTTAGGTCACAGTCAACACAATTCTCTCACAAAAGTGCAGATAGGTCCCTTCCAATCCAAGATGTCCTGGAAAATGTGCTCAGAAAAAACAAACCAGTACAAGCAGTTCCGGAGGCAGCAGACCTGGATCTTGGCTATGCTACACCTACTAGCTACCCTACTTTCAGCAGGAAACACTAGAGAATGTTAAACTCAGCAGAAAAACAACAGTGAGATACTGTAAAAAACATTTAAAACAGCAGAAAATCAGCCAAGAGGCTTTAAAGAATGATTTAAACAGCTAAAAGGTCAGTTAATTAAGTACTGCTTGGCAGGAAACCAGAGTAGGCAAAACAGATAGCTTTAAAACAGTGAAAAAATACCAGTAAATGCTTAACAAACAGTGGAAACAACAAAAACACTTGCTAAACAGTGAAAACAGCAATAAAATTTGATTTTACAGGCACAGTATAGCAGGCAATTGCAGTATAATAGTGTAGTTTAGCACACAGTAAACAAATACAGTATAAAAGTAGGCAGCAGACAATACAAAAGTACAGTAAATTGTACAAATAATCAAAACAAACAAAAAAAAACAGGCAAGTTATATTTTTGGAAGCTCAGAAGCTCTAGTCATCTGGTATCTCAGCTCAGAATTGTGGCTGTTAGTCCACCTCAGTTCAGCTTGGTACAGACAAGCAAAAACCTGCTCAGATGTAGGGCCTAAATACCAGAAGCTAAAACTTGAAAAAAAAAAACTGTAAAAAAATTCAAAATGACCAATGAGGATGCTTATTCTAAGCCCCAGACAGGCCTCTCTTTACTAGTTAGGTCCCAATCAACACAATTCTCTCACAAAAGTGCAGATAGGCACCTTCTAATCCAAGATATTAGGAATACTACTGCCACTTTCCCTTCTTCTGAGGGTACATCATCTCTAAATTTTCTTATTGTTCCTGTTTCTCAGCTGGCCATTATTTGAAGTGTACTTATGACTCAGTGGATGCCTCTTCTAGAGCAACAGCCAAAGGGTCTGTCATGATACGATTTGCATGGCTACATTCCCAAATTTGCCTGAAGATATAAGGGCTGAAATTTTGAATTCTCCCCTTGATAGGGAAGTTTTATTTGGTCCATCTGTTGCTGAAATCCCAAAAAATGTGATGAGAGAAGAAACCTGATACAAAGGGCGACTCAGATTTTTCATCCTTACTTTTCTAAGTTTTCAAATGTTTCATCAATAATTCAGGATGCTTTCATAAAAAAGCAAAGCAAGGCAAGCAGCCATTCAGAAACAATGGCAAACAGGCACAGAAAAGGGGGGGGGAGGGGATCTAGAAACAAAGGCAGTCCAGCGAGTCAGAAGGGCTGTCTACAGGATGAAACCCTCTAACCATGTCAATCCTTTTGTTCTTCCTCAAAAGTTGGTTTGCCATTTCTTTCTTTAGCAATAGATACCATCAGACAAATGAATTCTGAGTGATCCATCAAAGATACAGGTGGCAGAGGGAATTCTTACTTCCTTTCCAGGGATTTCCTTCTCATCTACCAGTCCAGATTTCCTTATTCCCTCTTGTCATTTAGCATCTGCTGGCCTAAGGATTAATAGAACATGTATTTATCTTCTTTGAAGGAAAGGATTTTGTTTAATAATGTTTCCATTACCACAGAAAGAAGCTTCATAGAGACAAGTCCTGGATCTATCCTTTCTCAACCAGTATGTGAAAATTCCAAAGATCAAAATGCTTTTCTTCTATTATCTCTTATTTCCCCCTTCAAATTTTTGTTAACTCTAGATTTAAAAGATGCTTACCATCACATTCCAGTAGTCACATATTTCTTATGTTTCTTAAGATTTTCTGTGTCTGAATTACACTTTCAGTTATCTGTGTTACCCTTTGGACTATCAACTGCTCTAAGGTTGTTTACAAAGTGTCTACAATAGGTGATAGGCTATTGCATACTGCAAGTTATTCAAATTTTTCCTAATTTAACCAAATTGCGTGTCTCTGCAAAGTCTTTTTCAAAGTGTCAGGATCCACTCACTTTGATAAAAGATCTTGTTTTCCAGGAAAATATCCAAAAATCTTGTTTAATTCTATCCCACAGAATTGTATTCCTGGGGTTTCTTCTGGATACTTCTCTTCAAAGAGCTTTTCTCCCACAGGAAAAGTAGCTCTATATCTAGGTCTTTTCCTGAGTTTTTCCTACTCAGTCAAGGACTTCAGCATGGGAATGCCTCTGAATTTTATAATTCATGGCAGATAGGATATTCAAAATTCCTTTAGCTAGACTCCACATGAGAAAGATTCACTGGTACCTAAAATATATGTGGTCACTAGGTCAACTTCCCTTGACTTTTCATTTTCCAGTTTTGGGATTTTTAAAAAGGGAACTGCTTTGGTGGAGATACCAATTTTAGCTTCTATTTTCCCTCCCAGCTCCACTACAGTCTGGAACAGTAGATGCCTCAGACATTGTTTAGGGAGCTGTGCCTCTGGGGGTAAAAGTGCAGGGTCTTTGAAACAAACAAAAAACAGACCAAGAAACATAAACATTAAAAAATAAAATTAAATTGGCTGTAATAAGTGATCACAGATAACACCATAATGATGTTGTACATAGACAAATGGTGGGTTGGGGGGGGGGGGTTCCACATCATACCCTTTGTAAAGGTTAGCCATGGTAGCCTAGGTTAAAGCAGATATGCACAATTTCAATCTACTAGTTTCCTGCAGTCCATCAGAGCAAAACTTTGTGGTAGACAAGCTCTGTAGGGCCAGGACAGACCGTCATGTATAGAAATTGTATTATGATGTCTTCCAGGATTTCATCCATGTACACCTCATATGAATCCTTTCTTCTCCATTCTCAACAAAAAAACTAAAAAAAAAAATATGCTGAATAGATTCCTTGCAAGCAGGCCTGGAAAACCGATTGATTTTCATTTCCTTGGGTGAGAATATTCCTTTAATGCCTTTCCATCTTTTCCACTGATATCCAGGGTTATACTAAAGATTCAAAAGGACTCTCCAAAGATCATTGTGATAACTCCCTTCTGGCCCAGAAAACAGTGGTTCTCCCTTCTTTTGGAATTGGCCAAGGGCAGTTACAACAATCTTCCTCACAGTTTGAACCTACTCGCACAACACGGGTGGTTCAATACCCCTCATCATGAAACAACTTCAGCTGACTACCTGAATGAAATAATTCTAATACATTTTAGGCACCTATTTTCTGAGAACATGAAGCAGGTATTAAAGGAAGTAAAAAAAATGCTACTAGGAAATTGTATATTGGCAAATGTAAAGATTTTTCTGTAGGTGCCTCACTAAGAACCAAAACTGTTTTAAGGCTAGCATATCTCTGATTGTTCAGTATTTGTGTTCACCATTATACTCCAGCCTTTTGTATTCCTCTTTCACTGTTTATTTTTCAACCATTTCAACATTTCTGCCTATGGATCCTCCTCTGACAATGCACTCTCATGCCAAGCCTATTTTTGAAAAGTGCTCTGCATACCAATCCACCTAGAAAGCAGGTTGCTCTTCCTTGAGATATTTGTATTGGAAAAATTAACAGTTGCTCTATATGCACTATGTCACCAGGCTGATTTGAGGTTCTTAACATGGGCAACATTGTTGCTGATTTCTCTGACTTCTGCAAGAAGAGATTGTGTGTGAGACAAGCTCTGATGGTGGGTCAACATTATTTCATTTTACATAAAGATAGGATGTCTTTGAGAATGGATCCTTTATTTATGCCTAAAGTGGTGTCAGAGTTTACTTTAAACCACCCACTCAATCACCCTGTCTTCTTTTAAGACATAAAAATAAGGGAGACATGATTCATTATAGTCTGGATGTCCTCAGACAACTCAGAAATTATCTTGACAAAATTAAAATGTTCTGAAATTCAGCTAAGTTGTTAATTTCATATGAATATAAGAAAAAGGATCAGTTTCATAACAGACCATTTCCATACGGGTATTCCATGTTATTTTATTTTGTTATTCCTAGCGTAACAAGTCAGTTCCATCAGGGTCAAGGCACATTCTCTCAAGGTTTTGGCTACTGCAGTGGACTTGAAAAGTTGTGGATTCTAGAAATATTTTAGAGGCAGCAACTTGTTTGTCTGCACATGCTTTCTTAAAGCATTGTAAACTAGACTCCTGCTCAACGTCTAAACTAGACTTTGCTTGGATCATATTCCAGGGGCTGTTGGCCCTCAGCCTACCTACTCTCAAGCTTTCTAGGATTTGGTATTCCACCTGTATAGTTTAGACTATTTCATCTGTGAAAAAATGATGAATATAGTACAATTATGCCAGTAAAACTTACCAATACAGTAAATGTTTGAATAGTTCACTGAAGCAGTAGCCTGTCCCACTGTCCTTAACGCTTATATGTTTGTGATATTATTTGCCAGAGGGAGGACTTTCATTTTATACACCTAACATTAACATTTCTCAGGGATCCAGACTCTCTTCTTCAGTTGACATGAAAATTCTGAAGGGTTTGACACCCAGATTGGATTTTCTCCCTACCCTGTTTGAGTTTCAAATGTGTGGGTGCATGGAAATTGTCCTTAAGCTTTGGAAGCTGGCTGGCTATTATATGCTAGGCAAGCTACTGCAGCAATAATCTATTCAAACAACCACTGTCATGGTAAGATGTCCTTCCCATGATCACTGTTACAGTACTATTTACCATTGGGATGTCCCTTCAGGGAAATCTGTATCACCTGTTAAAATACCAAAGCCTAGGTGCCATATGGCCAAAGTATGATCAAAGCACACCAAGGCTATGTAGTACATAAGGGACATATGTGTACAAAGTACCTCAGAACACTTTCACTACCAGCCCGAAGGCTGTACCTGCACTTTTTTGTCTGCCTGTCAGGCATACAATTGTTGCCATTTCCACTTGCCCTGAAAGCAGACATATATCACCACTGAGGAAGTTTCTTCATTTTTTGACAAAAATTAAACATTTTCATGTCAACTAAGAGGAGAAAATGTGATTGTGGGAGGAAAATACCTTACAGGGACAGCCACACATAATTGTCTTTTTGTCTAGGAACCAATCAGAATTATAGAAATGTGTTCTATATACCACCCCTAATATCGTATTTAACTTGATCCAGTACTAAAAAGTGGAATTTATACCCTTCACATGTTTTGGAATGTTTAAATAATGCATTTGTTTCCTTTCCTTTTGAAATGTCATAAATGTGTTCATACATTCTCCTTTTCAGAGTTCTCTCTGTTTTCCCTACATAAAATGAACCATATTTTTGACATATAGCAAGGTATACTATTCCCCTGGTGTCACAATTATAATACCCTTTACTTTGTATCCATCTTTTTCTAATTTCCAAGAAAATCTCTTCTTTATTAGAAATATATCCACACTGATTGCACCTACCACATTTGAAGGTGCCTATAAACGGAGTTATATTCAGATAACTTATTGTTTGTTACAATAGATATAATTGATTTGTTCTCTTGTATACCTTATGAAATGGGTATGAAAATGTTTGAGGAGGCTGTTTTTCAGGACAAAACTATGTCACATAATGAAAAGGTAGTAAGTACAGCACTCATGGATATAGTTCTAAAGAACAACTTTTTAATATTTAATGGTGAACTATTCAAACAAATACAGGGAGTATCCATGGGAGCTGCTTGTGCCCCTACCTTTGTGAATATTATTCTAGCAAAATGGGAAGAAACTTTTGTCTTACACTCTAAATTTAAGTCTTGTTGGTCCCTATATCATAGATTTCTGGATGACATAGTTATTTTTTGGACAGAGAGTAGTGAAAAATTCGAAGAATTTATCACATATATAAGTAATTCTACTAATTTTCTCAAGTTTACGTACAAACAATCATATGATGTTATTCAATACTTGGATTTAGAAATTTACAAAGTAAATAATGAACTAGAAACCAGGATACATAGGAAAGACACGTTTTGCAATTCGTTCCTTCACTATAATAGTGCACATCCTTTACATTGTAAAAGGAATATAGTGAAGGGACAATTTGTAAGAGGTTGTAGAATGACTAGCTTAGTGAATGATTTTTCTGCAGAATGTGAACTACTGGAACAAATGTTTTAGGAAAGGGGGTACCCCAATGAATTTATTAAGAAAATTAAGTCCGAAGTTGTAAATGGTAGAAAAAATAGATTTAAACCTATTAAGGGGATTATGATTAATAATGAGAAGGAAGAGTATGAAAAGGTAAATAAAGAATCAGAAAATCCAGGTATGTATCAACAGGCATTGGTTTTGGAATATAATGCAACTAACTTTACTATAAAAGGAACTTTTCAAAAGGAGTGGGAAAGATTTACTGCCCTTACCGACTTAGAAGACATACCGAAGTCATTACCAAAAGTGGTCTATAAAAACTCTAGTAGCATAAGAAACATTCTAGAAAATAAAAATAACAACAGTGGTAACCAAATGAAACTCTTTAGGGAAGGTGGAAAGAAAATAGGCACCTTCAAATGTGGTAGGTGCAATCAGTGTGGATATATTTCTAATAAAGAAGAGATTTTCTTGGAAAGTAGAAAAAGATGGATACAAAGTAAAGGGTATTATAATTGTGACACCAGGGGAATAGTATACCTTGCTATATGTCAAAAATATGGTTCATTTTATGTAGGGAAAACAGAGAGAACTCTGAAAAGGAGAATGTATGAACACATTTATGACATTTCAAAAGGAAAGGAAACAAATGCATTATTTAAACATTCCAAAACATGTGAAGGGTATAAATTCCACTTTTTAGTACTGGATCAAGTTAAATACGATATTAGGGGTGGTATATGGGAAGAGAAAATCGAATATAAAGAGTTGTGGTGGCAGGTAACTCTGGAAGCAGGTAGATTTCCAGGGTTGAATGAACACCTTTCCATATTACCACTGCTTAAAATAAGGGCTGCCAAAATATAAAAAGGACAAACATTAAAGTAATAATGTTTTAAGACAATAGATGGCAGTGTTCCCTATGAGTTGTAAATAGTACAATGGTTGTATTAAATATAGTACTTATTCCTGCTTAAAATAAGTTATATAAAATGCACTTTTTTAAAAAAAATGTTATGGTTTTATAAATATTTATATATTCAATGGATTTATTAATAAGTTTTTAATTTTCGATAAGGAATAACATGAATTTAATATATTATATTTAAATGAGCTAATAAATATTTATGAGCCCACTAGAATGCTGATTTGATTGTTTGAAATGTAATTAAGGAACATTATTGGATTATTAGTTTTAAACTAGTATAAATACTGATGGGGGGGTTCATTCATCTGATGAAGTCCTATTTTGTGTTGACGAAAACGCATGGATGTTTTTTAAAAAAAGCGTTAATGATTTGTGACAGCGTGTGGACGATTCTTTGATAGTGTGTGGAATAAATACTGGATATTATCAGTTTGTTTTGTCTTCACTTCATACCTACAGCTTTCATTTTAGTTATAAGTGACTTTTAGAAGCTTTCACTTCATCTTGTTATTCAGGTTCTTTCAGTTAATTACATCAGGGGTCAGAGCCTCCTCATTATGTGGAAGCTCCTCTTTCTTCTAAGAAAAAAGCAGAAGAATAAGCATACCCCCCCCCCCAGCTGCCAGGGATCCACAGAAAGAATTGTATGAATTTTCTTATGCACTGTAAAAGGCTTTGGTGTCTCTGATGCCCTCACTGGCATTTTATTATTCCTCCCCTCTTTCAAGTGCTCCCCCTCTAAAGAGACAGAGAGATTTCTTTTTTTTTCTCTGAAGAAGATTCAGATAAAGTCTGTTGGCGATTTCTTGACTTATTCTTAGATTCATTCTCTTGTAAGGTATGAGATTCCTGATTTTCCTTTGGAGGAATTTTCCTTTGGACATACAGTACTTAAGATTTCAGTATTTTCAGTGTGAAGGCAATAAGATGCCTGATATACAAAAATGAGATTATGACTTATATACTTGGGGGTCCTGAAACACTATTCCATCCCTCTGGTGCTTGAAGCTTTGCAGGATACCTTTTTTAATTTCTCCAAATATTTTGGGTTTCTAATACCATGGTGAGAATGGACCCCATTCCTAAGTCAAAGTATGACTAAAGTTCATGAAATTAGGATTGTTTCAGTCTTTGATGTCAGCCAGAAGTGCTTTTCGCAGCACCTGCAGTGTGCCCAGTAATGACTCTTTCTGCAGTTTGTACGGAGTTACATGTATTAGTAACATATCTAAATGTGATTGTAGATTCTTTTTTATAAGACCCATTGCTGCTCCTACTATTGGAACTATCTGGGTATCTTTCTTCTACATTGCTCTCATTTCTGCCTGCAAATCCTGATATATTATGAATTTGTGTTGCTCTGTATGCAAGACACTAGTCACTGGGTGTAGCGATTTCAGTGGTCAATTCTGCTTTGTCTTCTTTTCATGGACCAAACTGCCAAATTATAGCCAATGGGTGATCCCATGTGATGCAGACTTCATCATTTTCTATGATGCTTTGTGGCTCATATTTCCAAAGTTTTTCAGCTACTTCAATATTATAGTGTTTGCATAATCCCAAGTGCAACAGTCTTGCCACATTATTATGCCTTTCAGTATACAGACCTTCTGCCATTAATATGTCACAACCAGCAACAAGGTGTGCAAATGTTTCTAATTTTGTTTTACAAAAACTACATATATCTGTTTCTCCTACATGTTCAATGGACTTTGTACACCAACATGCACATAGTCCACTATCTTGGGCCACCAATATTAACCTTTCATCCTTTGGTTTGAATTCGCCTCTCCTTAACCATTCCTGTCTTTGATCCTGATCAACATGAGGTTGTTCCAGGACGTTTCTATACTTGCAACTATATTTATGCATTTTCCACATTTCTTGCCTTCTCATCTGATCCTTCATCTTATATTCTTTCTTTTGTTTTTTTGGTATATTCAGTTGCTTCCTGGTTTTTATCTACTTCTGGTTTGATTTCCATTCTCGCTTGATGCTTTTATGCTTCTGCTAGACTAAGATGGGAAGTCATCTTAGATTTATTCTCCTCATGTTTCAAAACTTTCACTATGTTTAGGTCTTGAGAGGTCAGCAGATATGTATGCAGTCCCATGGTTGTAATCAATTTCAAGGAAGCCCATATCTACTTCAGAGCAGGGAATATATAATCTTGGTATTCACTGATTTTTATAAATCATTTGATGAGCATGAATAATTATGCTTGTTTTCCTATCTAATCTATCCAACACATTTTGGGCCAGTCAATCACTCCAAACCTGTAAGTTAGGACAGGAAGATCAAATTGGTTTATAGCTTCAACTTTGTTCCTAGATATCAGCACTGTTTTCAGGATTAATTTAAGTCTTCTAAAATATTCCTTACTGAGTTTTATTTGCATTTTTTCATGTTTTATTGTCGATCCTTCATCAAGTCCCAAATATTTATACACTTCCTCTTGCTCAAGTTCTTTTATATCACATTCTTGTCCCAAACTGATGTTTTCTTGGTGCTGCAGCTTTTATGCATTAAAGGTTGCTTTTGCATATTTATCAAGAACAAATTACATTCTTACATCATCTGAAAAAGTGTTGACTACTTGCAGTTGTGCTTTCAGTTCCTCATCTGACGAGCTAAATAGTTTTAAATCATCGACAAAGAGAAAATGAGAAGTCTTTACACTTTTTTGCTTTCTTGGAGCCGGATTATAGCCATGACCTAATCTGTTAAGCAGACAGTTTAATTGGTTAAGGGTAAGGCTAAAGATCAGTGGTGACAGAGATTCACCCTGGAATATCCCCCTTTGGAATTTTATCTCTGGAATAATAATTTGTCCTTTATCATGGCTTAGTTGCAAAGTGGTTTGTCACTGTTTCTTGACTGCTGTGATGTAGTTTATCAGTGTAGGGTGTATCTTTTACATTTTTAAGTATTCTTTTATCCATGAATGTGGGATACTGTCAAATGCTTTTTTGTAGACTATCCATGCCATACTTAGATTCTTCCCCTTTTTACAGTTCTCTACTATGACTTTATTTAACAACAAATGATCCTTTGTTCCATATGACTTTCTTTTATTACCCTTTTGTTCTATTGCCATAATTGAGTTTTCTTCTAAATGACTATAAACTCTTTCAGCATAATTCCAATCTATAGTTTATACATCGTCGGAAGGCAAGTTATTGGTCTATAGTTTTTAGGGTAGCTTGCAGGTTCACTCTTAAGTAGAAGCATTGTTTTTCCCTGTTGTGAGCCAGGCTGGTGTTTGTTTGGGGTGCGCATATAAATAGTTCTTACTCATGGCTAAATCTTCATGCAAAGATTTTAATACTTTTAGCCAGAAGTTAGGTACTGAATCTGAGCCTAGGGTTTTCCAGTTAGAGGCTTTTCTTAACTTTGTTACCCATTTCATATCCTGTACATTTGGATTTCATATTCGTTCTTTTACTTCTTCTATCCATTTATCATCTTTGTTATGCTCCACAGGAACTTCATAAATATTTCTCCAAAATGTATCTATTTCTTCTTTTTTGGAGGTCTTTCAATTCCTTTTATCTTGTTTCCCAGTTCTGTCTAAAACCTTTTTGGGTCATCAATGAATTGCTTATTTTGTACTTTTCCTTTATATCTATCTCCATATCTTCTAAGTTTTTCTGCCTGTGCTATTTTTAGTTTGTTATTTGTGATAGTGCATGATAAATTCTGATCTGTTATAATACTGCACATTGCTTTTATCACGTCTATCTTTCTGAGTATTTTTGTTGATCTGTTCCCTTTTCTATACTCTTCTAACAGTAACACTTTTTGTCTTAATTGCTTTATAGTTTTCTCTAGTCGATACTTCCATGATGGCATTTGAGTTCTCCCTGTCCTTTCCTTTACAACCCTGTGTTCTTGTGGTCAGACTTTATCTGTTATTAATTTGGCTGCACAGTAATGTATCCTATTTATGTCTGTTATATCACATGGATCTCTATGGACAGTCCTAATTACTATGATCATTTGTTTTATCAAACTTCTAACTTTTGGGGTTTACTGACCATCTGCAGTCGATTTCTTTCATTGATCTTAATAGGTTTATCTACTGCTATTAAATCAAGCAACTCTTCTCTTAGATCATTTTCTTCTAAACTGAGGGCACATTCTTTGTTCATCATTTCCTGTGGGCATTCTATAGAAAGTTCCAAAGCTTCTTCCTGTGCCATGTTATCTTCAGTTTCACCCTGTGTAATCTGTTGCTCTTTCATATGGGAACTCAGTGGCCTGTCAGTCCACGACATGGACTGTGTCAGAGTTGCCACAGTTTCCTATTCTTTCCCTTGCCGTATAGCTCTAACTGAACCTTTGTACTGACTTCCTATGGAAGGCTTCAAAGTATCTTCATATGTCAACTGATTAGATGTTTCCTGCTCCACTGATTTCTCCTTAATTTGGGTGTCCATTGCTCTATACTGTTGTATTATCTGAGTTAAATTTTCTATGCTAAATCCTTCACTTTGCAGCTAATCCATAACCTCATTTTCTATTTCTTTAACTTCTCCAGTTTTCTACTTTTCCTCTTTGTTTTCTTATTTTTTTGTATTGTAAAATTTTCCATATCTGGATGTCTTTGCCTGAATTTCTCTTCAAATATCTTTGGTGCTGCTCTTTTTGCATTGATTAGTTTTGCTTTCTCCTTTGCCTAAATATTGCACCATATTAAATCTCTCTTTCTTTCCCATGTCCATATTTTTTCTTCAGATGTCTCCTGCTCTTCTTGTTTCTCCTTACTTTGGGGACTAGTTGTTCCATCATGCTGTGATATGACTTGTGTTTGACTTTCTAGACTGAATCCTTCACTTTGCAAATATTCCATAACTTCAGCTACTTGAAGCTTTGCAGGATACCTTTTTGAATTTCTCTAAGTCTTTTCGGTTTCTAATACCATAACTGGAATGGACTCCGTTCATAAGTCAAAGTACGATTAAAGTTCATGAGATTAGTATTGTTTCAATCTTTGATGTAGGATGCCTTTATGATGGCTTCAATGAACCCTGAGATCCAACCTCCAGCCCCCAAGAAGCCTGACAGATTGATAAAGTATTGGACTCCCATAAGTTTTTGTACATAAATCCATTTTCTGACTCTGCTGTCATTTTTTTGGAATCTGATAAACCTACAAAACTCTCACCTTCTTCCAATGCCACTCCCCCCAATGATAAGGATATTAAGGTTATTGATAGGTATGGAAAAATGGTTTACACCTCTTCTACTCTGCCCTTTTATGCTTTTAATTATCAGAGACATTTGGCTATGTATATATTATATGTGTTGGGGGATCTGATATGCAATATTTTGAAAGCAAGTTTTCTGCTGTTTTTATTCTTGCTTCTGCTGCTCAGGTTGCTAAACGTTATCTCAAATGCAGTTATGATACAGCTGCTTCCTCCACACCAGCTGTTTCTGGTTCTGTTCTGAGGAGGTTATCTTGGTCTAGGCTACAGTATTCTTAAGGATGTCAAATCCAAACTCTTGGATGTCCCTCTGGATATAGGTACACTCTTTGATCATTCTGTTGCTGACATTTTTAAGAACCTTCAGGAGACCGATAAGATAATGCAGGATTTTAAGCTGATATCTCTCTCACTCCCTGTCTGTTTCTCCTGTCCCTAAATTTAAAAGGAATTGCCCTTGTAAGATTGGTTCCTTGCTTCATAAAGAAGCAAAGGCCCTCCAAAAGGGTTAAAAAAATATTCAAAAAACAGATCTCAGGGCAAAACGAAACAAGAATGTAAGGAATCTAAACTCCCATTTCCTGACAAACCAGCCTACTTGTGTCTATCCTCTTCTGCCTTCTTCCACTCTTCCCCACCTCACTCTACCCTTAACCACTTTTTCAAAAAAAACTTTCCTGGTCTCTTCCAGTTTGGGAATCAATCACCAAAAATCACTGTGTTCTTTCCATCATTCAAAATGGTTACATGGTGTCATGACTTTCTCATAGATTGGGCATTCCTCCTGTTCCATCAAGCCACATACATTTAATCCCTCCAGTTTTGAAGCTGTTATCTCTACAGAGCACTATAGAACCAGTCCTTTCTCACCTAAATGGAACTGTTTTTTATTCAAAGAATTTTCATTTCCCCATGAAAAGAGGGAAAACTGAGATCCATTCAGGACTTACACTATTCTGCCGCAAGCCTTTTTAGTTACCTTGGGCAGAAAAGAAGCATTTTTTTATTTTTTTATCCATGTAGACCACAGGAAGTTTTTAAGATTCACTGTTTCAGAATATCCTTTTCAATTCTGTGCTTTGCCCTTTGGGCTCTGTATGGCACCAAGAGTTTTCACAAAGTGCCTAGCTCTAATAATTGCTTTATGCAGACTTCATAGAATTTAGATTTTCAAATATTTGGACAATTTGCTTCTTCAGGCTCCTATAAGCAAGAAATCCCTTATAGATCTCAGATTTACAATAAACCTTCTGAGGTTCACCATAAACATCAAAAAAATCCATTCTGGATTCTCCCCAAGGTCTGGTGTTTCTGGGTTGCAGACTCAATTCTTTGACAATGGCTGCCCTTCTTCCTCAGGAAAAGGCAACTTTCCTAAAGGAATAATTTCAGTCCTTACTTCCCTTAGATATGACCTCAGCAAGAAATATCTGTAGATCCGTGGGGTTTATGACCTCCACTATTATTATAATTCCTTGGGCCAAATGACACAGGAAGAAGATTCAATGGTATATGAAGTAGTCAGTTTAGATGCAACATTTTCAACCTTGGAACTTCCCAATTCCTCTTGTGCCATTCATCAAAAGGGACTTTCATTGGAGTATCATACAGTTATTGCTCAATCCAGGGGTACCCCTTCTATTTCCTACTCTTCCTTGCAAAGACTGCTTCAAAAGATGCTTCAGACCCTGCTTGGAGAAACTGTTCTATGAATGCAAAGGTCCAAGGCATATGGTCCAAAAAGGACAGGAAGGACCACATAAATATCAATGAAATGAAGGTTGTGATTCTAGCCTTAAAATCCCTGCATCGCCTCAGATCTCTAGGAGTTCTTTGGATATTTACAGACAATGCCACAGTTATGTGGTGCGTAAACAAGCAAAGCAGTACAAGAGCATACCACTTTTACAGAGTGGCAATAACTGGCTTGTGACTGAGTCCTACAGGACAATCTTCAAGCACTTTACATTCCTTCAGAGAACAATTTGTTGGAAGATTACTTGAGCAGATGCCGGGAAGACCCTCACAAAAGGATGCTGAACAGAGAAGTCTTTCTGCATATTGTCCATCAGTGTGATACTCCTCAGATAGATCTCTTTGCTTACAATCAGAATAGGCAGCTTTGTTGAAGGATCCGATGCTCAGATGCTTGGAGAATGGATGTCCTTTATCCTTTCCCCATCCTACCTCTAATTTCCAAAATTCTACAGAAAATCAAAAAGGACAAACCAGAAATCTTGCAGGTGACTCCCTTCTGGCTCAGACAGCATTGGTTCCCCTTTCGCCTTTATTGGACCCAGGGCAGTCACCACAAATTACCTCACAGAATGAACTTGCTCACACAGCAAAAAAGGTTCTCTAATTCATATGAACCTCCGGATGACTGGATTCTAATACCTTTTATGTACCAAATTTTGGTGGACATGTTACAGATACAATAGACTAGGAAACCTGCTACAAGAAAATCTTGTGTTTCTAAATGGAAGAGATTTTCTACATGGTGCCTCTTATTCTGTCTTACTTGTGTGTGCTGCTGAATTCAGGGCTGTCATAGACTTCCATTAAAGCACATTTTTAGCCATTTCTGCATGATTTCCTTTTGATCCACATTTGCCTTCATGTTTTGAGGTCAGACAGTTTTTAAACAATGTTCTTCAGATCAGGCTGACTAGAAAATCCATCATCCTCCTTTTTGGTACCTAAATTGCATCTTGCAAAAGCTGACTCATTCTACTTTTGAGCCTGCTTTCATTGCTTCACTAAAGTTTTCTGTTAGGAACCTAGTCTTGCTAGTGGCCCTTACTTCTGCTAAAAAGGTTTCTTAACTGAAATATCTTATCACCTTTTCTGCTTTTTCTTTTTTTCATATAGGTACAGTTATCCTCAGGACTAGCCTTTCTTTTATACCTAAAGTGGTCAGTAAGCTGTCTTTGAATCAGACTATTGATCTTCCTACCTTTTACCCTCCTCTTGAAACAATGGAGGAAACAAATCCACTCTTTAGATGTTCATAGACAGCTGAGGCATTATCTTGACAAAAATAGTGTATCAGAAGCTCAGATCAGCTTTTCATTTCTTCTCAAGATAAAAATTTGGATGTTTCTATTTCTAAACAAATTATTTCCAGGTGTATCACTACTGACATTTCCTTTTGTTATTCTTTTCATTGTAAGGCACTTCTGGTTGCTTCTTCTGGTGCCTTCTTCAAAGGTCTTGTAACCATATCTATTTGGGAAGCTGATACTTTGTCCTCTGTGCATACTTTTACCAAGCAGTGACTGATTCTATTTCTAGGGCTAGGACTGGATTTGCTAAGTCCATCTTTCAAAGGATATTGGATTACAGCTTTATTCCTCATTCCTTGGACAATTAGAAATCTTTGTGACTTCCCAGTGGTTAGTAATACTGCAACAGTGATCATAAGAAGGACCTGTTGCAGTTGTGTAAGAACTTAACATAAGAGTAGATGATAGACTGACCACTGTTGCAATATTACATCACTCCCTTCCTACCTGTCTCCCTCCCTCTTTCCCTTTATTTTCTCTTGTTTTTTTTTTTCTTTTTCTTTTTTTTTTTTTCTGTAGACTGAAGTAATATCTTGTCCTTCTCCCTTCCTTTGGTTAATGTGATTCTGTTTCTTCTGTCCATTCCTGAATGGATGGGTTAGTGGTTCTGACTAGGATTTGACTTTGGTCAGTCTTAGACTTTGGATCCAGAACTCAAGCTCCTCCCCTTATCCACAATCCCCTTTAAATAGAGCTTTACATCAGATCTTGTTTGCTGTTCATTTGCTTTGGACACAATCCCTGTTGCTCACGCTGGATTCAGCTAAGTGAAAGGTATTTTTTGAGATGTTTTGATGTCTTTAATATTTGTGAGATTTTAGCCTTATCTAACTATTATTGCTATGTTTTTGTGGTCTTCTTACTTTCTCTTTGGTCCTCAAAAAAAAAAATAAAAAATAAAAAAACTTAAAACTTTCAGGTTTCATTATAATTGTCACCCTTTTAGCACTTGTTTCCTTGGTTCTCCTTTGGACCTGTCATTTTTCTCCCATTATACTATCTTAGGGGTAGTTATTTTTCTAGTTCAATAGTGGATTGTCATTGTTGTTATTGATTCTTGTGTGTGGTTCTTTATCATCATGGCTAAAAACATCTGGCTTGACTCCAAAGCTTTGAAAGCTATCCTTGTCCCTTGGAGCCTAGGCACTAGACATCCCAGCCCCAGTATCAGCATCAAAGGCAAGTTGAATGGGTATCGATGACCAATCCACGTTAGGCACTGCAGGTCCTACCGGAGGAATCTGGTGTCCTTTCTTGATTTCTGCCTTTGAATCTTTTGGGAGAGTGGTTTCTCATTCAAGGGAGTGAATTTTCCTTTCCCACTCAGATCCATCCCTCCACCACAGGAGTTCCTTGGGTCTCAGTCCTACACCTTCCATCCTGTTGGGCAGCCATCCCCTCAAATTTATGAGACTGTTCAAATTGAGGATTCCCCTTCATCTTCTGAGTCCTCCCAAGAACACCTCACTGAGAAGGTTTAGTGAAAGCCTTTGTGCAAAAGGAGGCACAATGACTTCCTTTGGGAGTCTTTGACTGAAGATACTGACTTTGACAAGAGGGAGGCATTCCCCAGATTCCCCCTTAAGGGCTTCATGTTTGGGGAGATCCTGGAACTACTTAGAAAGGAGGGGGTGTGATCCTCCAAAGCCCCCTCCCTGGAAGAGTCAGTAGGCATTTATGGTTGTCCTGTCTACTTCTTGGGTGGTTTCTTCTGTAGTTGAGGTGGTCAACTGGGTCTCTAAGTAGGCATGAAAAGAAATAGATGCATGTCCGAACCTATCCCATGCAAACTGGATGACATTTTGATGTCCCCCAAGGAAAGCCCTTATTCTAGTATCATCCCAGCATTGATTCCATGGTGGTGGCTGTGGCCACCAAAAAGGAGTTTGCTGAGGAAAGTTCCATCATCCATCCCCCTAACAAGGAGTCCAAGGGACTGGACAGATTTGGGAAGTGAAAAACAGCAACAAAGTAATCCACAAATAAATAAAACACACTTTATTCCTCTGACGTCTCAGCCTAAGCCTTCAAGGAGTAAAGAACTTTTAAAACACACAGCATTAACACATTAATTGTTTAATTATTCTTTGATTAGTATATATAGTCTGTGTGTTTTAAAAGTTCTTTACTCCTTGAAGGCTTAGGCCGAGACGTCAGAGGAATAAAGTGTGTTTTATTTATTTGTAGATTACTTTGTTGCTGTTTCTCCATTTGCTGCTTGTTGCTACATTAGATTTGGGAAGTGAGTATATGCTTCAGTGACCTGCACACTTAGGGTGCTGACCTATTTGGCACATGGTACATGCTTCCAGAGGGATTTGAAAAATGAGTTTACCGAATCCCTCTCAGAGTGCCTATATGTAAAGGAGAAGTCTGTCGACATGTAGTTGGCCACCCTTCAATCCATATCAAATGTGTCTATGCGACTCATTTCACACATGATAGAGAGCACTTTGAGAGCTGTGGGCACCAGCATAACTGTTAACATGCCTGGATGTGATTTGATTGTCTGACTTTATAGAGAACTTTAAAACATCCTTTATCATTGCCCCCTATAATGCCTCTACCCTCTTCAGGTGAAGCAGGCAAGATGGAAAAACCTTGTCTGCCATAGGGATTTGGATTTCTACCCCCAAAAGGACTTTCTCTAGTAGCCAGAAGGGAGGGAAGAAACTGTGGTTCCACAAGTCACAAGAAGACTTTCTGAGTCCTTTCTCTGATCAGCCTTATCAGTGCACCTGACCGGTTGCCCTGCCACCACACTCTGAAGGCAGTCGGGGCACTTATTCCTGCACCCCACAGCCTGGACATCCATCAGTCAATATATTTGGGTGCAGGGGATTATAACCAGAGTATATTTCATCCCCTTTCTTTCTTATTGCCCTCGCTCAAGAAAACATCTCAGTGTTACACCCTCAGGAGTCTACCCAAGGTTCTTTTTGGTGCCAAAGAAAAATGGTGATTTCAGGCCAATCTTGGACCTTCAGTAATTTGAAGCAGTATGTGAAATGGATGAAATTCTGGATGGTTACATAAAGTCCATTGTAGCATTGTTAAGAAGAGATGACTGGATGTGATTGACAGACCTTCAGGACACATACTACCATATAAAGATCAAACTCCAGACAATAACGGCAGCCAAAACAACCCGCTTGCTGCCTACTCACAGTGAAAGTCAGCTGATCCAAAACGAGCAATGGTAAAATCCAAAACAGCTTTATTAAAACAAGCCAAAAGTTGAGCGCTTTCACTCGCAGATAGCGAGCTTCATCAGAACAAATGTACAATAACTACTGGTTGATTAAATAGTAAAAAGAGGCGCCAAAATAGCCCCAATCAATTAAATGAATACAATATGTGTTAATATGCGAATACAAATTACTACAATATATTGACAAAGAAATAAAATGAAATAAAATAGTAGTTGATAAAATGCCACAGTATAAAATACAAACTGACTACCAGTTTTGCAAACAATAATGATGTTAAAGTGAATGATGCATAATATAAGATGTTCTTCATTCTAACAATAATAAAGGCTTAATAGTCAAACAGTCATTAATCCCTGGCAGTGTGGTGGCATCAGTGTAGACCTGCCACCATAACTCTCTGTATGCAAGATAATTTTTAAGGTTGCCTCCCCTAGGTTTACTTCTAACTGTTTCTAAAATGCCGAATTTAAAGGAATGTTCGGTCCCAAAATCTGAAATATGCCTGTATAAGGCATTCTTAGTATCCAACTTCCTGATGGAATACAAGTGTGAATATATTCTCTGCCTAAGTTGCCTCTCAGTTTTGCCAATATAAAAATACTGGCAAGACGAGCATATGGCAATGTACACCAACATAGTGGATCTACAATTGCCCTTAGATAGATAAAGTTTCGTACTGCAAATGTTATTTAGACAGACACTATTGGATTCTAATATATATCTACACTGATTACAGGTACCACATTTTGTGGTGTGGGACATGTCCTGAGATTTAGATGTAGATGTACTTTCCAAAATATATTTCAGATTTTTGCCCATTTTACCAACAAAAAAGGGTTCATGTCCCACAATGTTTACAATATCCTGTGTAGATGTTAAAATATGCCAGTTTTTACGTACTATATTTTTAATCTCATGACTATAGGGACTGTGTTCAACAATAAGGGCCTTATTAAAAACATTAGTGGATTCCTTAACCTGTCGTGTGGTGTTAATTGAACCTGTGCCTCCAATGGGTAAACCTATAGTCAACCCCAAAAGAGGGGAGTAACTAGACCCCCATTGAATCTATAAACAGCTTGGAGACCCCCATTGACTCAACACATATGTAGAAACATCCTCCAACATAACACGGTCATATCCCCTCTCCATAAAAAGACTGGTAATATATTTCAACTCATTGATCATATCTTGGTGTCTAGACGTCATTCTAATAGCCCTAATGCATTGACCTTTAAAGATGTTCCTTTTAAGTTTAAATGGGTGAAAACTGTTGTAGTCCAAATACGAATTAGTAAACGTAGTTTTCCTATAAACTGAGGATTTGAAACCTTCAGAGTCAACTGAAATCAAGGTGTCCAAATAAGGAACACCAGTGGTACTATGAGTGAAAGTGAACTTAAGAAAGTCACTACTACTGTTCAAATACCCTATAAAGCTCTCAAAAGAGCTGCTGTTACCTTTCCATAAAATATATATGTCATCAAGGTAACGAGAATAGTATAATACATTGTCAAAATAAGTGCTGTTGAAAACGTGATTCTCCTCCCAATCTAGCATGACCAAATTCGCAAAGATGGGTTGTAAAGCGGCCTTTGGTCTGCCGAAAAATTTCTCCCTCGTAATAAATGAAATTGTAATCCAACACAATATTCATTAGCTCAACCAGGATAGAAATTCTGTCCCAACTAAGGTCAGTATGCTTTCTCAAGCTCCTGGAGAAAGCCTCTAAACCTTCCTCAATAGGAATACTGCTAAAAAGGTCAATCACATCAATAGAGCTAAATAATATGTTTGTGACGTCAGTATGAACAGGGAAGTTTCTCAAGAATTCCCATGAGTCTTTAACTAGATGTTTAACCTTGTCATAAATGAATTTCAAAGTGGTGTCAATAACTACTCCTATTGGGAAAGTCTTGGCTTTACTACCAGAAATAATGGGTCTTAAGGGGGGGTTTAAATGATCCTTGTGCACTTTCGGAATCCCCACGATGGTGGCTAAGGTGGGAAATTCAACTGTCATGAAGTTGAAGTGTTCTTCAGTGATTCTTTGTTCTAACATGTACTCTTCCAAAAACATATCAATTCTTCGATACGCAATGTTCAACTCATTAAGAGAAGCCACTGCGTAATTCCCAGACGAGTGAAGTATATTATGTATTTTAGAACTGTATGTTAAAGTGTCAAAAATAACAATGCCTCCCCCTTTGTCAGGCTTCATGATTCTATGGCTACGATCCATACATAAATCTCTAAGAATAATGGCTTCCTCATCAGTCAAGTTAGAAAAAGTTGTAGATTTGTTTTTGTGACCTATAGCCTTATTGAATTTATAAATCTCGTTAGTAACTTTGTTTTCAAAAACAGAAATGCTAGGGTTGTTGATAGGTATGAAAGTGCTTTTCTTTTTAAGCCTGGGATGCACTGGCTCATTACTGATTTCATTCTTACTGTGAATAGAGTTGTTAAACATTGTAGCCAGATTCAATTTTCTAATAAACTTCTTAAATTCAAATAAAGAATCAACTACCCGAAAAGGGGGGGTAGGGATGAACTTAAGTCCCTTAGAGAACAAACTAAAATGGGAAGTATTTAGTTGGACATTGCTGTAATTATAAATCTTAAAATTCCTATACTCACTAACAACATTGTCAGTAGTCACAATGCCCAAGTTGTTGAAATTAACCTTCTTTTCTCCTAAAACATTAGGAGGTGAAGATGTTGTTAATTTTTCTTCCTCCATTTGCCCCCTTGCCTCCAATTCCCTTGAGACCTGCTTGTCCGGGGAGATAAAAAATCCTGCTCAAAGTTATTGGAATGTTTATCTTGTTCATACACTCTATCCACTTTACCTGAACCACTATTTATCTTGTAATTCCCCCACTTATAACTAGTATGTCTATTATACTGCTCTTTGTCCCTCTGTGTCTTTTTAAACTTACGTTCAAAAGCTTTTCTAGCCCTATCATCAGCCATAGAAAATTGTTTATAATACAGTTTTTCCCATTGTGCAAATGCCAAATCCTGTAAAATACTATTGTTGAGGTTCTCCACCTCCAAAATAGTTTTACATAATTTCACATCATTGTATTTAATTAACTTTTTCATAAACTCAAACCCAAAAGTGTCAAACAAAGCATTAAAATCATTTTCCACTTCAACATTTATGTCAATGCCCAAGGGCAGTTTAAAGAATCTCAGGCCCATCGGCACAATGTTAGCAGTAATACAGTAATTCAAATAGGCATTGTCAAGTTTCAGAGCGTTTATAGTATTCAGTCCTTTGCCAAACGAGTAAATAGAGTCTCTTAAAGTGCCTCTTCTTACAGTATTTGCATGTCGGTTGTTACTAGCATTAACACTATCAAATTTGCAGTCACAGTCAAGAAAATCCTGTAAGGTTCTTTGATTAGCTACATTCTCCTTACCAGTTTGGTGACTGTTAACATGAATCTTAGCTGGAAGTGTATCTTTAAAACGGGAAGACTCACCCGTCGCAGATGCATATGTGCGACCCTGTTTTGGTCTAGTTCCAGTACGTTTAGCTTCCTCAGCAAAATTGCTGAATGAAAAGTCAAAAGTAAAGTCACAAGCGTCAGTTCTAATATGGTCCACTGTGGCCACGGACTCGGGTAAATCTATCTCGCCCCTCGCAGTTGCAGCGGAACCCTGTCCATTAGGGATTCCCGGAGATGAGGTAGAAGGTACTTCCTCTAATGCAGCCATAGACGCATGTGTATTAGCGTCATCCTCTTGTAGAAACCTCGCATTAAGTGGTCCTACACTGTTGTTGAAACCAGGAAGTTTGTGACCAAATGTACTGCATGATGGTTTCATATCAGACGTGAGTTTACCAAAAAGCTCTAAAATTTTAGTTACCTCCCCGCGCAAGGACGCTACTTCGCACCGAAGGCTGGAAAGCTCCTTGCAATGATCGGGTGAGGCAATATAAAGATCATATAAAGATGGGCAGACACTCCAGAATGTTTCTCCACTTCCAGTTGAGACACAGTCACTTCCAGTTCAGAACCCAGCTCTTTGGTCTCACCACAGCACCCTGTGTGTTCATTAGTTTACAGCACTGGTTGCAGCTCATCTGAGACTGTGGGAGTTCAGAGTGTTCCCATAACGGGATGACTGGCTCATAACTTCCCTCATCAGGAATATTCTTCTCTGAGCCAGGGACTCCTTGCTCCAACTTTGTTTACAACTAGGGATAACTGTGAACACAGTCAAGTCCAAACTTCAACATATTAAAGCCATAGAATTAATTGGAGTGAACTTGGATACAAAACTACAAATAGCCAGACTTCTGTAATGTAGGATTATCATGCTTCAGTAACAAACAGTAATAATACTTTCCCATCAAAACTCACCAGCAAGATTGATTTTGGGTCTTCTTAGTTCAGTACAGATAGCATAACCTTAGTCTCCCTGGACAGATTTCATATAAGGGTGCTACAATGGACTCTATCAGTACAACTGTCAATGAAACATCAGTCCAAGAATTTTTCAGCGTCTCTCACAAAAATTTGAAAAACTCATAAGTGGTCCTTTTTGAGTTTCACTATGACTATATCTTTTGACATTTCAAACTATTTAGATGTGGATCTCAGAGATGACCATTCCAACCATTGATTTACCTCTGATTTATTCGGAAAATCCACCTACCCAAACTCACTTCTTCATTTTGACAGCCTGCACCCTTTACATCAGAAAAAGGCATTAGTTAAGGGCCAGCTGGTTCACCTTGCTAGGATGGTTTCTGGGACTGACTCCCTCATAAAAGAAGGGGAAAAGTAAATGCAAATGTTAACCAACCATGGTTACCCAGTCCAACTTTTAGAAGGGATATTCCAGGAAATGAAAAGAAAAAGGATGGATGGGCTTTATGTTCCTTTACTAGGTGCTGGTAATGTTATAGTGAAAAATAAACATTTGGAGAGCACTAAATTTAAACATGGGTGCATTCTCTCAATCATGAAGCTAGAGATGTCCAATTGATACTAGAGAACTACTAGACAATTCTTTCATTTGGTGGTTTAAACACAGAAAAGCTAGGGACTAAACCACTAGCTACTTTTAGAAGGGAGTGGAACCTAAAGAACCATCTAGAAAGGCAAACTGTATTTAGTAAAAACAACAAAAGTTCCCAACATATGTCTAAGTGTGGCTGTTGTTCCTACTGTTCTCACATCAAGGAAGGAGAAAAGATAACGGTAGTAGGTCATGGAACAAATTTCTGTCCTAAGAAATGTAATTGCAAAATGGAATGGGTAGTTTATATAGCACTGTGTTCCCAATGTTCCTGTTTCTATATTGGTAAAACCGAAAGGGATTTAAAAGATAGAATTTATGAACACCTAAGGGATATTAAAAACAAGACAGTAGAAATAGCCTTTTTAAACACATCCGAAAGTACAATGAACATGTCTTTAAGCGTTTGTAATTGACGTCCTTGATTTAGACCCCAGGGGTGGACCTTCGAAAATTAAATTGGAATGTAAAGAGTCCAAGTGGCAGATTAGAACCAATGCCACCAGATTCAACGGCCTAAATGAGGGTATATCCCTTGCCTGTTTCTTAAAACTTAAAGCTTTTAGCTAGACATACATATGTTTTAACAAAAAATTTAAGTCTGTACTGAATGTAATGTGTTTTTGTTCAGAGGCAAGGCTATGCTACCTGTTTTCTTTATTGTTATCCTGTTGAGTGACAAGTTTATGAAGATGCACTTTAATGTAATTGTTTGGGTGCATACTATAGTTTTTTCAACATGTTATTTAAGTAATTTTGATAAATATTTTAGATAAGTTTGCAAGTATATGCGATTTTTAATGTTTACTACGAGATGTTTGGTTTGCAGAAACTGTACCTTTAATTCAAATGCCTTTAGTTGCCTTTTCCCAGGCTTTTCTATTTAAATTCAGGAAGTTTGTTATTTCCTTTACTTTGATGAAGTCTCTTTTGACTTTGAGATACAAGCACTCAGTTTTTACTGTTTTTTCAATAAATTAAGTATTTTACCTTTTGGAAGTTACATTCTTTGGCAGCTTTGCTGGTGTGGATTATTGTGAACTGTGGAACTGTTCCAACTTTGGGTTCTTATTTTGCAAAGTGATTTTATGAATAATGTTAGTTTTATTATTATTATTATATTAATATAGAAATCTTAACGAACTGGTTTAGGAAGTTAGTCTATTAATACAAGGAAATGAAAGCAGATCAATATGCAACATGTTTGTTGTGTCTTTCAGCTTGATACATATGTTACTGTGAAGTATAAGGGAGTTCACTTTGCAAACAGGACAGGAAAGCGCATTGACTTTAAAAGTTCAGAAGGACCAGGACCTGGGGCATACGATTTACTTCAGTACGTATACAATCTTTGCATTTTGGCATTCTTTTGTGTTTATTTCAAGTTAGAGTAAAAAACAGGTAATGCAATTGCTTCATTTAATCTGGAGCAGTATATCCAGATTATGTGCATGTTGGCAGAAAGGAAAAATTACTTAAGAATCCTGATTTGCTCATGGGTTTGATGACAACAATATGCCAATATTTCTTGCCAAGAAAATGTCATCTGGTGCCATTAGAACTGGCAGCTTATGCTGTACTTGAAAACATTTCACATGTATTATCATTCACACCCTTGATTCTCAGTTTATGCTTTTAGGTTCAATCATTTGTCTTTGCAGGATACATGTAGTTTACTTAATTGGGGCAGGCCTAATCTTAATGTATCATTTATCATGTAGCAGATGTCTGAGTGTGTACATTAGCATTTTTAGCAGTATATACATTAACATCATATACTTGTATACACTTTAAATGTCATATGTTAGAAGGCATGCCAGTAACATTATGTTTTAGAAATTCTTTGCTTCTGACTGGAAATATGACTTTTCCATGTTTGCATACTATGGTTTGAAAATAATATATCACTGTCACTTTTATATTCTGTAGACAGCTATCCGGTTCTGTGATTGAAACTCAATGTTTTGTGATTTGTCAAATATTAAATGAAGAAAAGCTTTAAGGTTTGTGTAGAGGAAGAAAACAAGGCTGAGTACCTACAGGCCAGAAGGGTGCAAGACATAAACCAAAATAGATCTGCAATTGGAAAAGCACATTGGATGAATTTAGTACATTTTTAATGGAATGCCAATGTTCCAAAGTCAGTCTGTGGCTGTGGTCCATCAAAGCTTTAACACTCTACCTGATGTGGTCCCTGAAACAAAAATATTAGCAATACTGCAATGTTTAGTATAGGGGCAGCTCTCTTTATTTCTGTGCAGGTGCCACTGTATACTGAATGGAAGACTATACATTCTTTTTTGCAGATGACAGATCTTTCTGCCTTAGCTCTGATATGTGAGACAGAGTGAAAATCAAAACAGGGATTTGGCAAGGTAGGCAGACTAATTCCTCTGAAGCAGCTCAGATTCTGCAGAGAAGACAATGCTTAGAATTTTTGTAGGAGTTCTCCTTTGAAATCAATGTATCTTCAGCTTTCATCAAACATTCTGTCTAGTTAAACAATTCTCACAACTCTGACATAATTTTTCTTTAAAAAAAAAAAAAAAAAAACTCTTGGCATAATCCAAAGTGATGTTTGGACCTTTGACAGAATTATTGTTGTAACTAAACAGTATCACTTAATTTTAATCAGCCAACAAACCCTGGAAATGTTTTTTGGTAATGCAAGCAATTTTTGGAGATCTGAAATGGTATGCAGTCATTTTAATTATTTCTAAATGCAAACAAGTACGACCTAACTATTTACATCTTAGTTTTGCAAGTATTTTGACAACATGGTAGTTCCTGTCATTGTCTGCTGTCTAACATTCTACCAAGTCTATTGTTTTTCTGTTTAGGAGGTTTAGGGTGCTATTTTTGCTGCCTAGGTAAAATGTGTTGAGGTTCCAGAAAAATATGCTTGTTGTTTGGAGGTGGGGGGGGGGGGGTGAGTGTTTCATGATGATGGCAACATAATACAGCAGGTGAGACCCATGCACTTAGATTAAATGAGGAATTTTCAGAAAATAAGTTGATGACAAGTACAGTATTACAATGAGCTGTACAAAAAGAATCATGAAAGCACACATTTTTTTCAGATAAAGTGCTTCAATACTGGAATATATATGTATACTGGAAAATGATATGCAGAAGTCCAGGATGTTAAAAATGAGTGATGGAAGCTAGGCAGTGACTCTGGTCTGGGCTGAGTAGAAAAGCGACATTCAAGAAGGATAGAGTAGACAGAAGATAATGAAAGAGAAAACAATGAAAGGAATGCAGAAGAGTAGGTGTTGCAGCCAAGGGGATATATGTGATTTTTTTCTCTAAAAACAACTTTATTAGATCTGCTATATTACATGACATTAAATTGTAAAAAAAAAAAAAAAAAAAGATTGCAAAAACATTTTAAGAAGAAAACCATTAACTGGAATGGAACATTTTATAGAAACCTAACCCATGTGTTTGATCTATTAGCCAGTAAACTGAAGAACTATTTTTTTTTAAATTTTATTTTACTTTTGTTGACCGGGATAGTCCGACTGGAGTAATGTCCATTTTCAGCGGAGGCCCGGGGAGAAAAGTCCAAGACAAACAACAAGTTTAACAGTATTAATAAAAGGGACAATCAGACATGTACATATTGAATTATACAAAGATAGAGGATCAATTCAATGGTTGGATAAGTTACATAGAGAAGGTGGCTTAATACAATCATTCATAAAACAAAATAACAGAGTAAAGATTAAGTTAGGCAGGCTTGTTACAGTGGCAAAGCCATTTTAACTCCAGATGTTGTTTAAGTTTGGTTTTAAATTCAGTTAGAGAGGGGAGTAGCATTATATCAGCTGGTAGTAGGTTCCAGGTTCTACCAACAGTGTTAGCAAAGAGGGAGTCACCAGCTGTATTGCAGATTTTAATGGACTGAATTAGTAGTTTGTTTGAGGATCTTAGATTTCTGGCATTGCCATAGGGGGTGATAATATTTTTTAGGGTAGGTGTGTAATCAGGATGTAGAAGGATTTTCTTGGCCAAAACCATAAGGTTGAACTGATGAAGGTTAGGAAGTTCAAGCCAGCCCAGTTGTAAAATATTTAAACAGTGGTGTGTTCTGAAAGGCTGGCCAGTGACAAACCTGGCAATGTGATTATAACAGGTGGAAAGTCTGTTAAGAACAGATTTATTCACATTGGAGAGAAGAGGAGAGGCATATAGGAGAGTTGAGAGTAAATGTGTACGGGCTATGGCAATCTTAGCAGAAGGGGTTAAGAAGGATTTTATTCTATATAGTGACCCAATTTTTTTGTTGACAGTTTTAATCACTTGGTTCACGTGTAGGTCAAATTTTAGTTTGTTGTCAATAGTAACACCCAGTAGTTTGGTAGAGGGTTCAGGGGTGATAGTAGTTCCGTCCTTTGCTTTTATGGTGAAGGTAAAGGCAGAGGATTTTAGAATGGGAGTGAACAGGAGCATTTTGTTTTTTTTGGGGTTTAGTAACAGTCGTCGTTCAGTAAACCAATTTTCTATGATATGAAAGGTGGACTGGGTTAAATATTCCAGTTCCTCAGGGGAAGAAGCAGAACAGATCAGGGTGGAGTCGTCTGCATATTGGATGCAGTTGATATGAGGGATGACAGTATGAAGGTTGTTAATAAAGATAGAAAAGAGAAGAGGCCCAAGTATGGACCCTTGAGGGACTCCTAAGGTGGTAGGTAACAGGCTGGAGAGCTTATCCTGCCAGATGGCAGCCTGTTGTCTCCCAGTAAGATAAGAAGTGAACCATCGAAGGGTATTGTCATTGAGCCTATGATTCTGCAGGGAATGAATCAAAAGTTGGTGATCCACCATGTCAAAGGCCTTTGAAAGGTCCAGAAAGAGGGCTGAGGATATGTGGTTATTGTTACTGTTGGTATTTATGGTGTTGGTGAAGGCTAGGATGGCAGAGGTTGTACTATGATGTGGACGAAAACCATGTTGGGTATCAGATAGGAGATGATTATGGATTAGGTGATCCATAAGTTGTTTTCGTATACATTTTTCCATGATCTTTGCTAGTGGGGAAAGTATGGCAATTGGTCTGTAGTTCAAGAATTCTGTGGAGGATCCACCCTTGTGTAATGGGATAACATAGGACATTTTCCAAATGGAGGGAATTTTGGCCTCGGATATAGTCCTGTTGATAAGTATCGAGACTGGGTAGGCAATTACATCAGCTGATATTTGAAGGTATTCAGGAGGGAGTTGGTCGGTTTTTTGATAAGTTTGCCAATATAATTTGTGGGGACTGGTTGGAAACTGAAAGTGGGAATGTTCAGATGGCTGACACTGTCAATGTTAGGTGAGCTAGCGGGTAACTGGTTGGCTAGGGTTCGTATTGTTTCAGTAAAGAAGTGGTTAAAACTATTTGAGACCTCCTCAGGGGAATTGTCGCTGGCAGTGGCTGGGGTGGGGGTTGTGGTTTTACCAGGGTGAAGGAGATTATTCAGACCGGCCCAAAATTTCTGAGGATTTCTCTGATTGGCTGTTTGTAGATTAAAGTAGTATTGTTTTTTATCATTTAGGATGGATCTTTTGGTCTCATTTCTGGCTTGGCGAAATTCAATATGATCTTTGGGAGGTTTGGTGGACCTCCATTTGGCCCAGAGTTTATCTCTATTGTTGATTTTTTGTCGGGACAATTTAGAGAGCCAAGGTGCATTTTTCATTTTTGTTTTCTTAAAGCAGGCAGGTGCATGCCATTCTAGGATTTCAAGGAATTTGTTGTTGAAGTAGTTGACTGCATCATCCAGTGGGAGATGAAAGAGTATTGACCAGTTACAGGAGTTCAGTTCCCTCTGAAATTTAGCAGGGTCAAAGTCTTGTTTGTTTCTGACTTTTCTGAGTAAGGGTGTCTGCAAAATAATTGGCTTTTGCTTCAGTATATAGGTAAGAAGATGATCACTAAGATCGGCAGGGAGGGTGCCGGCAGTGTACAGTTGGGGGTTAGAATTTGTGAGTACCCAGTCAAGTAGACTATCTTTTTGATTTGTTTTACCAAGACTGGTAGGGCTAGTGATGAGTTGAGAGAATGCATGCAGGTTAATTTGGGTGATAGGTGCCATTAGGGATCATGCGCCCCAGTCTATGTTAAAGTCCCCAAACAGTAAGGTTTCCTGGGGATAGTGACTTGAAAGCCAATATAGGGTCCCTTCAAGTGTGGGTATATTATTACCCGGGGGGATAAACATGCAAATGATATTAATACATTTACTTTTGTTAAGTTGTAGTTTAGTTGCAAGAATTTCTGAGTTATTAATCTGGGGTGGTTGAGTAGGATTAATGATGACGTTTAATTCAGACTTGTAAAGTATAGATACCCCCCCTCCTTTCCTGGTATCACGATCCAACCTGTGTATGTTATACCCAGGTGGTAATATTTCATTATCAGTAGTGCTAGGGTTGAGCAAGGTCTCAGATTAACAAAGAATCTCTGGGGAGTGAGCTTCCAATAGGGCATGCAGTTCAAATATTTTATTATTAATACTCCTAATATTGAGATGACAGAGCAGGAGTGAATTAGCTAGTCTACTGTTTAGACTTGAATAGTTGATGTTCCCTGTGGTAGGATTTTTGTTATTTGATGTTGAGGGGCCGGGGTTGGGGTGGATGTCCCCACTGAGAGTAAGGCTAGGACTGTACCTTGAGAGGAGTTTCAAACGTTTGTGTAGAAGTTTGTGGTATTGCTTTGATCTGGGGCTAGTGATCCAAGCTTTAGTACATTGAAAATGAGGGCGGGCAGTTGGGAATGACCGTACGGTGTTAGGATAACTTACAGAAGAGAGATGTGCAGGTTGGGTAATAGTGTTGCCTTTTGGGTATTGAAAGCCAGTAATTGTTTGGTTCTCATAGAGGGTAAGAATGTAGGTGATAACCAGGAGGTGTATCAAGGAGTGAAATAACATGGTGGGAAAGAGAGTTTGGTCTTTTAGGAATCAATTTACCAATACAGAATATGGGAGATAACAGGTAGGACTAGAGCCCTAAAGAAGAAGAGAGAGTATAATAGGTAGAGGTGTAGAGTGGGAAGGTCAGCATGAGGGAGGAGAGCTCATAGGTCCTAATGATAGGTTGTTGGAATAGGGATGTGGTAAAACCCTTATAAATGTAGAGGTAGTAGGGGCGGGTGAGATTAGGGGGCAGGGAGTGGGGCTAACACCAACCACTAGTATACACCACCAAGTTCAGGTATGTAAATAGTGAATATTCTTTAATTTAGAGCGCTGTGGAAACTAGTGGATATTATTCCATTTAGCGCGCTGTGGAAACTAAATTAAAATACCAGATAGAGTCAAGTCTAGCCTAGGATTTTACTCTGTTTGTAGCTTTTAATAGGACTAGGATAGAACTAAGGGAGCAGAGTAATGTGCTCATTTGACCTAGGTCGGCGCTAACATTAGGTATGTTTTAATATATTATTAACCTTAACTATAGCTGGTAGCACGTCCCGGACATGTTGCTTGAGGGAAAGTAGACTCAGGAAAAGTCCTTCTGACTGAGGATTCAGATCACTAAAGTAGGTAAAGGGTCAACCTAGAGAATTAAGCAAATTCTAGTGTAAGAAATAAACTGGATTCAAGACCGACCACTATACCATCTGGCAATATAACATGCAGTTCAAACATGTACTTGGTAATATTTGCTACAAAAATGCTTATCTTAAAATGCTTATCACCTAAAACATGCTTATCAGCAAAGTAGTCAGTTCTGCTAACAATGTTTATCAGCAAATAGAAGAATTCGTTATCTTTTTACAGAAGAACACAAGCGAACTGTACTTGTTACTCTATAATAATGTCTGAATGCAAACAGACAAAGTAAGCACGCTATTTTACGTAAGGATAAGGTTAGTACACTCACTCTAATAGTTAAATAGTTAAACACTGGTCATGAGAGGTAACCTGAAATTCTGTCTACATAGTGTTCTATACTAAAAAGTATTACAAAGACAATAAATAAATTTAAAGAAAATATTTGAGTGAGGTTTTCAGGTGGATTACATACCAAGAGACAAGATTCAGGCTGCCAACTGGGTCAGAAAACACCAGGGATTTAAAAAATGGCGGGTTTTACAGGTATATTTAAAAACTCCCTTACATCAGAAAATAGGGAGGAGCTAGCGGGGCTAACACCAACCACTAGTATACACCACCAAGTTCAGGTATGTAAATAGTGAATATTCTTTAATTTAGAGCGCTGTGGAAACTAGTGGATATTATTCCATTTAGCGCGCTGTGGAAACTAAATTAAAATACCAGATAGAGTCAAGTCTAGCCTAGGATTTTACTCTGTTTGTAGCTTTTAATAGGACTAGGATAGAACTAAGGGGGCAGAGTAATGTGCTCGTTTGACCCAGGTCGGCGCTAACATTAGGTATGTTTTAATATATTATTAACCTTAACTATAGCTGGTAGCACGTCCCGGACACGTTGCTTGAGGGAAAGTAGACTCAGGAAAAGTCCTTCTGACTGAGGATTCAGATCGCTAAAGTAGGTAAAGGGTCATACCTAAAGTATAGCCTTAATATAACTAGTGCATTCACTAAACACATCATTTGTAACAATTAGAATAATTGGTAGTCAACTCCTACTCAGTCTTTCAAAAATCATGCAGAAAAACATAAGACTTTTATAAAATTAGAAATTAATCCCATCAAAAAGTATCATGCGTGAGCATTGACCCTAAAATGGTAATTTTAGTATCCCATTCTGTGAATGTCTTTTTATAACTTAAATGAAAAAATGCACTAAAATTTATTTATGTGACATATTTAATTTCTTGCATGGTTATCCTCTCACCCTATCACTTTGTATTAGTATACTCTTCACCCAATCTTTAGGCAGAAATTTCCAGTATTGAAAGAGACAGGCCATTAAAAACTGCTTTCACTGCCCAGACACAAGCTAACTCTATTTTCCTCAGGGGTATTTCATTCTCTTTTAACCTCAGGACCCAGAATCCTCTGTTGGCTACCTATGGGAGAGGCATCCTAGGTGCCCATTCTATTGATCTGACCACAATTCTCTACCATTTACCTACTTCTGGACAAAACCAAAGCAGATGCATATAATTATCCCCTTCCAAAGAGCACCAATGGCATATGGTCTTGCTGTGCCCACCTCTTTTAACCAGCTTAAGGGTAAAGTGCTAGTGATGAAGGACTTTAGACATAGTGAGCATGTGAACTGTGGGCCATTGTTATTCCTCAACTGCCTTAAACTTATCAAAAATTGCTCTTGGGTTACAGCTGTATTTAATAAAGTACTCCACTCCAAACTCATTGCAGCAATTTGAGAATGGGGGGGTCCTGTCTGAAAACATAGTACAGGCTTCTCAGTGCCAAACCTCCTGACTGTGCTCTCTGCTCTGTCTTTTGCTTATAGAGATAACAAACCTCCTTCCCCCTCAAACCATTGATGAGAGATCAGCCTAGATATAACTTATAATTATATGTATAGCCACCAAGAGATTTTAAGTTTAGGAAAGGCTTGTCTTAATTTATCAAGAGGAAGGATTTGTTTATTCTCCCAATCCCAGAAATCTTTAACAAAACAGATCCCCTTGGGCCACCAGTTTTCCTAGGAAATAAACTTCCCATGTTTCAGAATTAGAGGATTATTCCACAGAAAAGAAAGTAATACAATATTCATATCGCTCTTTTTCCTCCCTAGTCAGTTTTCTAACCATAAATCTAGTTGTTCCTGGCCCCAAACTTTGTACAAGGGTATAGTAGACTTTCTGACTTTATAGTTTGCTTTTAAAATTACTTCAGGGAGAAGCCAAATTGGAGAGTTTTTACATCTAAATTTGACACAGAACTGTGACAAACTGAAATGCTGCCATCCCAGCTAGCTGGAATTTTGTGAATAATTATATGTCACTTGAAAATATTAATATGATTTATATAGAAATGTGACACTGCCAGCCCAGCTATCTGGAATTTTGTAAAAAATCATATGTCATTTGTGAATATTAATATGAGCCATAGGCTTGTCTTACAAATGTAAGAGAACTATATGTTATGTGGATATTAAACTACCTGTGCAGGAGTGTGTGTTGAACTGTATGTTATGTACTGAGCTTCAAGAATGTAACCACAGTGTACCCTGCTGGAAAAGAGCAGAAATGTGTATAAACTATATACCTGTGCAGATGTGTGTTTTAATGGTAGAAGTAGGAACATACAGAGTTAACTTGCAAAACGTCAAGAAAATAAGTTGAAATTGTTTATGACTGCACTATAAAAATTAGTGCAAGAGACAGGATGTCTAGAGCTAGAAAGTTTTCTATTGTCTTGAGCAGAAATAATTACTAGGTTTAAAATGTAAAAGTGTTTTAACTGTTTTATGACTACCGGTTCTAAGCAAACTTCTGAGAGATATGTACTTCTCATACAGAGATGATAAAAATTCTGTTGGTATCTGTTAGCCTGGGAACTGAAGGCAGGTGACAAATAGTGATATCATCCAGCTGAATCAGCAGTAATGTTTTGATATTAATTTGGGAACTCTGTCAGCGACTGTGCATTTTGTATTTGTCTTTGGACCTGGAAACATCATCTCATCAACACTTGCCTTGCTAATAGTAAGTAACCAGGGTACAGTAATCTCTCTTAGATATAGATCGGAATATAGTAAAGATTAGTTTTGATGTTTTCTGTATTTATTTGAGACTGTCCTGCCATGTTGTTTTAAAATATTGCCTGTGATTCTGAACTCTGTAGTCACTGTGTTAGTTATTGAGTATTGTCTTGTTCTTTTATTATTTATTATTAAATATATTTAAAACTTTTAATTGTTGCTAGTTTGTTTAGAGATATTTACGCTCTTAGAATATTTGTATATGTATCTGGTGACATTGTACAGGGCACAGTCTTGGTCACACTTACCATTAGGATAATAGTAACATTGCACAGTAGGATTGGTCACCCTTTGGGAAGGGCCTTAAAGTAGCTGATAAGGGGTTCTGGTCGCAGTGCTAACTACCTTATGGTCTGGGCAGAAGGGAGCACAGCTAGTAAACCTGTGCCAGCCTTTCCCAGGTATGTGTTTGTGTATAAATCAAATCTCAAAATGTGTGTGTGTGTGTGTGTGTGTGTGTGTGTGTGTGTGTGTGTGTGTGTGTGTGTGTGTGTGTGTGTGTGTGTGTATGTTAGCTACTTGCGCAGGGACACAAAGCACTGGTTGGACAGAGAGAGTGCTGGGAGGACTTGGCTTGGAACTCTGGCTAAGGGCTCAACTCTATAGCTGTGCCAGTGGGGAGTCTTAATGGAGATCTGGAGAAAGAAGGAGAAACCAGCCTCAGACTGATTGTGATCTCTGTGTGCTGTTAAGGAAAATTGTACTTTGCTGTGTGTGTACTTGTCATTCTCCCAATGTGTACGTCCCTCACTGTTGCCAGTGGTGAGGCTTGAGGCTCCTTGATTACTGGGCCAGTGCAGAGGCATCACAAGAACCAAGATCCAGCTGCCAGTCTATAACTGTGTATGTATGAAAAGCCAACTCACCCAACTTCTCTGGAGATGAACATTATTCTCTTGTGATCCTTGGACTTTTTCCATCTCAGACAAAGTTTAGTATGCAAGTTTGAACTTTTTTAATGTAAGGTGAAATGGTGGCATGGGGCAGATGCCAGAGAACAAACAGTATCCTGGCAGAATACACATTTTAATCACAAGTATTTTATTCAAATGGGACAGTTTTAATTTCTTCCACCTACCAATATTATCCTCTATTTCTTCAAAAGTTACTTTCATATTCTGTTCTATTAGTGTTCTCACTGACTGGGGGATTAAAATACCCATGTATTTCACTTGAGGTTGCACTGCACAGCCCATATGGGTCCGAATGGAGAGATAAAACATCAGCAGAGGTCCGAATGGATAGATGAAAAGTCAGCAGAGGTCCGAATGGAGAGAGGAAAAGTCAGCAGAGGTCCAAATGGAGAGATGAGAAGTCAGCAAGCAAAGGAGAGTGGTAGTGCTAAAACTGAATTCATCCTCAAGTGTTGGTGAGTACCTTCAAGAGGTGGACCATGTTTTTCACAAAATCTCACCAAGGAGACAGTGATATATAGACTGTATTTATATAGCATATATTATGGTCAGAAGAAAGTCAAAAACTAAAAAAGATAGATAGGTGCACAAGACCCAGGATAAAAAAGTGCTCAATCCTGGTAGGCACACTGGTGCCAGGACTGGAAAAATGACAGTACAGAATCCTCAAAATATGGAAGCATTCCTACAATGGGGCCAGGCCAGGCCAGGAGGAAGAATGGCCCCCTGTTCTAGAAGGAATAAGCAGTCCACAAAAATCACAAAAACTGATAGGCCAAAGAAGAGCCATAAAGATGCTAGAGAGAACTATTGAGGGTAAGAAAGAAATTATGCATTGTTACTATTATGGAAAAAGCCTAGACTTTCCAGACAGAGGATATACAAAAAGATTAAGAGATAAATTAGAGAAAAGGAAAATACTGCCACAGGAAAAACTGTCAAAAGCTTCAAATAAAACATTTGCACTAATTAATACAACAGATTTTTGAAAAACAGTATATAGAGCCAGACACTTTGATCTGTTTGGAAAAAGAAGCATCTGAGGAAATGTGAAAATATAAACAACAAAACCTAGATATTTTTGAAAAGTATAAAAAATAAATATGGACATGGGAAAGAAAGAGCGATTTAATGTGGTGTAATATTTATGCGAAGGAGAAAGCAAAACTAAGCAATACAAAAGAGCAGCACCAAAGATATTTGAAGAAAAATACAGGCAAAGGAATCCAGATATGGAAAACTTTACAATACAAGAAATAAGAAGACAAAGAGGAAAAGTAAAAAAGGAGATTAAGTAATGGAGAAGTCATAGAAATAGAAATTGAGGTTATGGAGCACCTGCAAAGTGAAAGATTCAGTGTAGAAAATTTAATGCAAAAAGCACCACAACAGGACAGAGCAATGGATATCCAAATTAAGGCGAAACCAGTGGAACATGAAGCAAACTGGTCAGGTGCCATATCAAGATATTTTGCAGCTTTCCATAGGAAACCAGTGTAAATGTTCACTTGAAGCTAGACAGCAAGGGAAGGAACAGGAAACAGTGGAAACTCTGATGCAGTCAATGTTGAGGAGTGATAGGCCAGTGAGTTCCCATATAACAGAGGAATGGATGGCATAGGATGAAACTGAAGAGAAGTTGCCACAGGAAGATGGTATAGAACTTTCTATAGAATGCCTGCAGGAAATGGAAAACAATTGATGTGCCCTAAGTTTGGAAGAAAATGAGCTAAGAGAAGAGTTGCTTTATTTAATAGACATAGATATATAGATATATTAGGATCAATGAAAGAAATAGACTACAGAAGGTCAATAACACCCCAAAAGTCAGAAGTCTGATAAAACAAATGAACACAGTAATTAGGACTGTCCATAGAGATCCATGCAATATAACAGAAGTAAACAGGATATATTACTGTGCAGCTAAATTAATAACTGATAAAGTTCTATCACAAGAACATAGGGTAGTGAGGGAAAGGAAAGGGAGAGATAGAGTACCATCATGGAAGTATCGAACAGAGAAAACTATAAAGCACTTAAGACAAGAAATATCACTGTTGGAAGACTATCGAGGGGAACAGATCAATAAAAATATTAAAAAAAGATAGATGTGATAAAAGCAATGTGCAGTATTAGAACAGACCAGGATCTATCATGCACTATTGCAAATAATAAACTAAAAAATTCAGCACAGGTGGAAAAACTTAGAAGATACACAGATAAATATAAAGGAAAAAGTAGAAAATAAGCAATTTATCGATGACCCCCAAAAAAGTTTTATAGAGAATTGGGAAACAAGGTAAAAGAAATTGAAAGACCTCCAAAAAAAGAAGAAATAGATGCACTTTGAAGAAGTATCTATGAAAATCCTGTGGAACACAACAAAGATGCTAAATGGATAAAAGAAGTAAAAAGAAAGAATAAGTTTAAAGGTACAAGATATGAAATGGGATTAAGTAACAGCCGGAAAGATTGAAATAAAGTTAAGAAAAGCCTGTAATTGGAAAACCCCAGGCCCAGATACAGTACCTAATTTTTAGTTAAATATATTAACATCTTTGCATAAAGATTTAGCCATGATTAAGAACTATTTTTATATGCATTCCCCCTAACAGATGCCAACCTGGCTAATAACAAACAAAACAATGCCCCTGCTTAACAGTGAACCTGCAAGCTACCCCACAAATTATAGACCAATAACTTGCCTTCTGACGACATATAACCTATACATGGGAATTGATGCCGACAGCATTTAGACATTTAAAAGAAAACTCGATTATGGTAATAGAACAAAAGGGCAATAAAAGAAAGTCATATGGAACAAAGGATCATTTGTTGTTAAATAAAGTCATAGCGGAGAACTGTAAAAAGAGGAAGAATCTAAGTATAGCATGGATTGACCACAAAAAAGCATTTGATAGTATGCCACATTCATGGATAAAAGAGTATTTAAAAATGCGTAAGATACACCCTACACTGATCAACTACATTACAGTGACCATGAAACAGTGGCAGACTAATTTGCAATTAATACCATGGGTAAAACCTGGAACTCACTCCCCATTGACCTAACCTCCCTTTCCTCAATAACACTATTTAAAACCAAACTGAAACTATACCTTAAATCACATTGGTTATGCCCTTGTGCTAACCCTGACTAACTACCTCACTTACCTCTAAGTACTATTCACTATACCTGTATAAGCTAGTTACTTTTCTGTTAACTGTAAAGAGAGTGTGATTTTTGAATAAATGGGTTTTTATATATTAATCTAATATTATTGGAAATATTTTCATATGATTATCCATTCATGATATGTACTATGATTCTGCAAGCAGAAATGTAAGGAAATGTAAAGAATTGCTAAAATCTGTAATGTACCTGCATCTGTAAAATGTCTCATAATATAAGTAATACTGTGTTTTGCGGAGCTTTTTTCCCCGGGCCTGTACTGAAAATGGACATATATCCAGCTGTACTTGCCCAGTCAACCAATGTAAAATAAAATAAATTAATAAAATAAATAAAGGACAAATTATTATCCCAGGGTTAAAAATTCAAAGGGGGATATTCCAGTGCGACTCTCTGTCACTGTTGCTATTCTGCATTGCCCTTAACCCTTTAAGCTGTCTGCTTACCAGCTTAGGCCATGGCCATAATTTGATTCCTAGAAAACAACATCATCAGATGAGGAAGGGAAAGCACAGATGCAGGTTGTCAAAACTTTTTCAGATGATATAAGAATGTCATTTGATAGTATGCCACATTCATGGATAAATGGCTATAATTTGATTCCTAGAAAACAACATCATCAGATGAGGAAGGGAAAGCACAGATGCAGGTTGTCAAAACTTTTTCAGATGATATAAGAATGTCATTTGATAGTATGCCACATTCCCCGTCGGGAAGGTTCATTCAGGTCTATCCCAAAGGACACAGAAGAATTGTTTCTACCCTGCATTTTCCCCTTGAGACCTCGCCTGGGTTGTTACACATACCTACAAAAGTCACTTGACTCATCCTTTGTCCAGCAAGTTTACCTCTCTGTTGCCTCAACCCCGCGTCGGGAAGGTTCATTCAGGTCTATCCCAAAGGACACAGAAGAATTGTTTCTACCCTGCATTTTCCCCTTGAGACCTCGCCTGGGTTGTTACACATACCTACAAAAGTCACTTGACTCATCCTTTGTCCAGCAAGTTTACCTCTCTGCTGCCTCAACCCCCCATCGGGAAGGTTCATTCAGGTCTATCCCAAAGGACACAGAAGAATTGTTTCTACCCTGCATTTTCCCCTTGAGACCTCGCCTGGGTTGTTACACATACCTACAAAAGTCACTTGACTCATCCTTTGTCCAGCAAGTTTACCTCTCTGCTGCCTCAACCCCCCGTCGGGAAGGTTCATTCAGGTCTATCCCAAAGGACACAGAAGAAGTATGTGTAACTACTGCCACTAAGCTTCTGCATTTATACTCCTTGTTGTAATCTGTGTAAGCTGTCTCCCTGCCAGAACTGCCGCCTACATCCCCTCTCATCTTTGTTTCTCTACTCTTACCCTTATCCACCTCTCAAATCCTGTCAGGCCCTTTCCCCTTCAGTCCTCTTTATCCCACTCATTGCCTTAGTGGACTAGTGTATTTCTACATTTAACCATTTTTAATATTCCTTACTATTCTTACTCCTTGCATTTTACCTCTCCAGCCTTTTTCTTTACTTTTCATTTCTTTCTACATGTATTTTACCTTTACTAGCCTTTGCTTTCCTGTCATCTCTCTCTAAACTTCCAGCCCTCTCTACCCATTATTTCTAGAACCTTACTGACTCTGTTTCAGCTTACTTTCCTGCAATTCTTACCCCACTGATTGGCTCTCGTCCTTCTCCTGGTGTTTTTGCTCCTTTCTCTCTCTTGCCTGACTTACATTCCTCTAGCCTTACTCTGTACTACCTTACAACTTTCGTGGATACCTTAGCCTATTTTTGACTTTCCGTCCTACCCTCTGGCTTGCTCTCTACTCTTTGTGGCTCCTCCCCTATCTCCATAAAACTTCCACCTTTTCCCTGTTAGCTCACATCCCTGCTCCTCCCCCCTCACTCCATATCCGCCTAAAGGTGATATATTCCCTCCCTCATCTCTGGGCGCCATCTTTAAACCCCACTCATCCTCTGCTGCTGTACCTGGCTGGGAGCTAAATGTAAGTACTTAATGTGCTTTTGTTTTTTGTTATGCTTCAACCAGGATTTCCATTACTGTTCTTAGACCTGATAATTTTAACAATTATATGCTACATAACACTAGCGACTGTTGTTCAGGAGTTTTTTTATAACCTTGCTGTGAGAGGGAAAGTTCCTTATGTCGACATTTAGTGTTACATTTGAGATGCATTTATTTGCTCTGTATCACTAGCGACCGCTGTTTTATGTTCTTATAATGCCCTTACTGTGTTAAGACATGTTCTTTTCTGCTGTAACACGGTGTTTAACTTGTAGCGTATGTCTGCATTTTTAAAGACCTGTTCTATGAGTATTTATCTAAAGTTAGTGTGTAAGATAAGGGTTTAAAGAATAACCTATGCAAACAATATCCCTGTTATAACAGTACCGGCTGAGGACCTGTTCTATTGAACAACATTTAAGACAGGCGCCCAGATTATATTCGCTTGTTTTCCATGTATTGTATAGCTTTTTCTTATACACTATCGACTGCAGCTTCTGAGTGTTTTACATACCTGCTGCTTTAAAGAGAGCATCGGAGTCCAATCGCTACTTAAAACCCTCACGGGATTGCTGCTGTAGATAGTGCAGCAGTAGCGATTAACACCTGCATATTTTTGCTTCTTACTTACTTAAACCCTAGCGACTGCTGCTTTAAGAGAGCATTGGAGTGTAATCGCTTATTTAAAACCCTGCTTATAAGGATTGCTGCTTTAGATAGTGCAGCAGTAGCGATTAGTATCTGCATACTTTTAGTTCTTAAATACTTAACCCTAGCGACTGCTGAATTTGTTTTTTGCCTCCTGCTGGTAGTAATACACTGTTACTTAAACTACTTGCCAGCTTCCACGTGCGAGTGTTCTTTACATGCGCCTGGCTATTTGCAACTACTAGAAGCGTCTAGGAGCTATTATTGCATTGATGCAGTAACACAGGGGCACGCTATTTATTTTGCAGTGCCTACTGTTGGAACTAGTGTATTTCTAATGATATTGTTTTACTTAAACTTCTATTGCATTTGAGCCTAGTCATATACCTCTATATGGACTACAGCAATTAACTGTGTATTCTACCATTGTGTTACAATAACATTGCCATATTGCCATATTACCTCTACTGCTGATTGTATGTGTTCTGCAATATTTCACTGTATTTTATATATTATACCTAGCCACTATCTGCTCCAAGTTTTAGTATTGTTAGTGCCTTCAATCACTTTTCAGCTGCCTATCACCACTACTGAAGAAACGTTGTTGTTACTCCTTTACTAATTCTCTCTCTTCTTTCTCCCTGTCTCCAGTTGTTTCTACCCTGCATTTTCCCTTGAGACCTCGCCTGGGTTGTTACACATACCTACAAAAGTCACTTGACTCGTCCTTTGTCCAGCAAGTTTACCTCTCTGCTGCCTCAACCCCCCGTCGGGAAGGTTCATTCAGGTCTATCCCAAAGGACACAGAAGAAGTATGTGTAACTACTGCCACTAAGCTTCTGCATTTATACTCCTTGTTGTAATCTGTGTAAGCTGTCTCCCTGCCAGAACTGCCAGCGCCCACATCCCCTCTCATCTTTGTTTCTCTACTCTTACCCTTATCCACCTCTCAAATCCTGTCAGGCCCTTTCCCTTCAGTCCTCTTTATCCCACTCATTGCCTTAGTGGACTAGTGTATTTCTACATTTAACCACTAGAGCCCCCCCTTTTTAATATTCCTTTCTATTCTTACTCCTTTCATTTTACCTTCCCCTCCCTTTTTTTTTCTTTTCATTTCTTTCTACATGTATTTTACCTTTACTAGCCTTTGCTTTCCTGTCATCTCTCTCTAAACTCCCAGCCCTCTCTACCCATTATTTCTAGAACCTTACTGACTCTGTTTCAGCTTACTTTCCTGCAATTCTTACCCCACTGATTGGCTCTCGTCCTTCTCCTGGTGTTTCGGGCTCCGTTAGCTTGAGACTCCTCCGCTCCCTACCCTGCCCCCAAATTCCACCGCCCCAGTACCTCTAGCTATATCCCTCTTGTCTCCACACCTACTTCCTCTCTAAACCAATCAACCTTCATCAACATAGACACACCCCAACAACCTATTATCTAATTTGTAACCACACCCATAGCTACTACATATTTTACATTCTGACTTCTAAACTCTCACTCACCTACCCAGCTTAATTGCACCCAGCTCCACTCTTACTACTCTTTTATCTTACTCAACCTACACAAGATTTGTTTCTCATCACATACATAATTAAAGTACAACACATATATTACAACTTTCACACTCAATACAAAGCAACTTCTCAACATGCCCCTAAATCCTTCATCCCTCATTATTCTTCTATTGCTCTCCATTAAACTATCATATCTTTATCACCTCACCCAACCACATACTCTTTACCTTTCACAACCTTATCATTCAACCAACCATCTGAACTCCCCACTGCCACAATCACACTCCTATCTCCCACCATCTTTACCCAATAACACAGCTCTACACCTTCTCATTCAAAGTTTTCACCCCTCAGAAAAATTATATCCCTTTAGTAACTATACACCCCTTGGCCATCACAGTAGACACTAATCATTTTTCACCTCTCTCAACTATCTTTTGAACCCCATCCTTCATTTCATTACCAGTCTTTTATCTGGTGATATCCATCCCAACCCTGGCCCCTCCTCATCTTCCTCCTCTCACAAGCCTATATTCTTTACTTCTATTAACTCACAAAGTATAGTGAATAAAGTTCCAAACCTCCATGCATGGCTTAGCTATAACAAACCTGACATTCTATCTATCTCAGAAACATGGTTAAAACCCTCTATAAAAGATTCTGAAATAACCCCACCCACCTATTCAATCATCAGAAAAGACAGGACCCAAAAGAAAGGCGGTGGAGTTGCTCTCCTATACGCGCATACCTTGCTAGTCACCCCATATGACAAACCTATTCCTACATTTAATAATGCTGAAATACTCCTTTCTCTCCTACAAGTTAACAAGCACAAACACATATGCCTAGCATCCTCTACATTCCCCAGGGATAATATTTCTACACTGAAAACATTCTCTCTTGGCTCTCTGATAACATAAGCAATGAAACCATAATCCTAGGAGATGTAAACATTAATTGGACCTCCATTCAGTCTCCAACCAATCATCTTAACATCAATCTATATAACTTTTCCCAACTAATCAACACCATAACCCACCCATCAAAGGACCCTCCAGTGGCACCATCCTTGACTGGATTCTAGTGTCACACCCCCATTATTTTTCTGATAGCGGTACACTACCTGACCCTCTTAGTGATCATCTGCCTACTTTCACTCACCGACTCCCCTGCATCTCCTATTGCACCCACAACTACATCACTACCCGCAATAACAAAAGTTTCAACCCATCAGTCTTCATAGATTCCCTAAAGGCAATCAATTGGAACAATCTAAAGACACTGCCCTTAGAAGAAGCAGTCGCACACTTTAACTCCACCTTCTTAGGAATACTTGATTGCCAAGCCCCACTAAGAACAAAAAGAATAAAAATAAAATCTGCCCCATGGCTAACCAAAACCACATTATCAGCTATGCGCCTTAGAGACAAAGCCTGGGGACTCTACCTGAGAAATAAGACCTCAGAACAACATATTGCATATAAAACCCTTAGAAATAAAGTTAAAAGTTAATTATCTCTGATAAACAACAATACTTCTTCTTACTCCAAAACAATAACAAAACTAACCCCCAGAGATTCTGGAAGGATCTCCACCCTTCTAAACCCTAGCAAACCTCATACCCCAACCCCAGACCCTAATATCCCAGACTTGGATTTAGCTACACAGTTCAACTCCTTTTTATCGACTCCATTAGCAAACTCACCTCCTCCTTTACAGGCCCCACCTCACCTTCTAAGACACCCCTTCCTTCTACTGCAAATAACCCTATCCCCAATTCTATTTCACCCCACCAATCTTCCACCTTAACCACCTTTCAGACTCCCCTCCACCTGTACCCCTCTAATTCTCCCTCTCTCCATCCTTCTCTACTTTCACTAAAACCTATACCCATGGCCACTATAAAGAAACTCCTTCAGAAACTGAAGCCATGTACTAATGCCCTGACAATATTCCTCCTACTTCCTCATTATAGCAGCAAATGCTATTGCTTATCCTATTAGCATCTTAATCAATCGCTCCATCCATGAATGCATTGTACCCCAATTGTGGAAGCAAGCATTCATAATCCCCTACATAAAGGAGGCAACAATTGCAACATCAGTAACTTGTCCCATTGCTATTCTGTCCCCCATTTCTAAACTTCTAGAAAAGTGTATACACCTTCAACTTCTGCCACATCTCTTAGACAACAACCTGCTAACCCCTACACAACATGGATTTAGGCCAAATCATAGCACCATGACAGCCCTGTTGGCCTTCCTTGAGACTGTTAACACATACGAGATTCCGGTCACATCGTCTCCACCTTACTACTTGACCTCTCCAAAGCCTTGATACCATTTTACATAACTTGCTCATAACCAAACTGTCAGAACTTAACCTCTCGGACTCTACCATAAACTGGTTCTCCAGCTATCTATCAAATAGATACCAAGCTGTAATATGGAAAAGGCCACTTCCCCATTCCTCAGTACCCTTACTGGAGTTCCTCAAGGTTCTATTCTTGGTCCCCTCCTCTTTAATATATTTATCAATGATTATCACAAATCTATCCCATTTGCAAACATCATCCAATATGCAGATGATTCAACCATCATCTGCTCTGCCACTTCCCCTCTCTGCTCCAAAACTTACTCAGGAAGCTTTCTCAATTACTGAACATTGGATGAAATCAAATCACTTAGCACTCAATGCCTCCAAAACAAAACTTATGGTATTTACTCCTCAAAATCCACTTCCTTGACATGAACTCATTCTCAATTACCAGCCAAAATAACTCACCCTTGAAATAGTGTCGAAACTAAGCTACTTGGTGTACAGATTGACAATCAGCTTAGTTACAACTCACATCTTCAACTAAACATTAAAAAACCATCAAAACTAGGTATGCTATACCGTCAGAACCAATACCTTACAAGTTCTTCCAAAATCACACTCGCTTCCTCTTTTCTCATCCCTCTCTTCTCTATGGGGCTCCATTATGGACCAATCTTCAGACTTCTCTAAAAACAGCTTTCCTCCTGCTATAACAAAATTGCCAAATTAGCCAATAGCCATAGGTCCACTACTCATCACTGTTCCTCTCTCCATAAACTAAACTGGCTCAATTACGAATCAACTCATATATATACAGCTGACTTTTGCTTATAAGCTCATCCTTAGCCCCTCTCTGTCCCTCCCTGTCTTCCGCCTTCAAAATGCACCTACCTAACAGAGTCTTAAGGTCTAACAATCAAAACCTACTACAAGTACATAAACCATCTCATCCCCCAGGTAAGCACCTACTATCTTTTACTCTTGCTCGTCTCTGGAATTCACTTCCACCATCCATTCGTACCTCCTCTAACCAGTACATGTTCAAAAAATCTCTTCATTCATACCTAAGATCCCAATGGGATTGTTCTTGCTCCCTCCTCATAATTCTATGTTATCCCATTCTTCTTCCCATTCTTCTTCCCATATACGATACATAACTCTTCCCTGTAATGCAAGTCTATACAACTTTTTTGAATGCATAAAACATTACTCTTTTAACTTATTCCCCTGACATTTATTCCACATCAGATTGCATTGTTTTGAATGCTTCTTGAATTTTTGAACCTAAATGTATTAAATGTTTTTATCTTTTACTCTGTATAAGTATTATTGTAATTTTTGCATGTACCTGTTTTTGTCTGTATTTGGAGCTTTTCTCCCCAGGACTCCATTGAAAACGGGTTCTTTTGGCCCAATGGACTATCCTGGTAAACCAACTGCAAATAAAAATAAAAATAATAATAATTTGGTCTTGATAAATGTGCAAAAGCAACCTTTAAAGCAGGAAAACTGCAGCACCAGGAAAACATCAGTTTGGGACAAGAATGCTATATAAAAGAACTTGAGCAAGAGGGAGTGTAAATATTTGGGAAATGATGAAGGATCAGGAATAAAATATGAACAAATGTGAATAAAACTTAGTAAGGAATACTTTAGAAGACTTAAATTTATCCTGAAAACAGCGTTGACATCTAGGAACAAAATCCAAGCTATAAACCAATTTTCTGTTCCTGTCGTAACTTACTGTTTTGGAGTGATTGATTGGCCCCAAAACATGTTGAATAGATTAGATATTAAAAGAAGAAGGATGCTTAATGCGCACCAAATGATCTATAAAAATCAGTGCATACCATGATTATATATTCCTCATTCCGAAGGATGGATGGGCCTCCTTGAAATTTATTACTTGTATAGATCTGCAGTCGTGGGACTCCACACATATTTGCTGACCTCACAAGACCCAAATGTAGTGAAAGTTTTGAAACATGAGGAGAATAAATCTAAGATGACTTCTGTGCTTAACCTAGCTGAGGGATATCGATGTCAAGCAGGAATGGAAATCAAACCAGAAGTAGATAAAAATCAGGCAGCGACTGAATGTGCCAAAAAAACAAAAGAAAAAATATAAGGTGAAGGACCAGATGAAAAGGCAAAAAATGTGGAAAGTGCATAAATATAATTGCAAGTTTAGAAAACTTCTGGAAGAACCTCATGTTAATCAGGACCAAATGCAGGAATGATTAAGGAGAGGTGAATTCAAACTAAGAGATGAAAGGTTAATATTGGCGGCCCAAAATAGTGGGCTACATACACACTGGTTTACAAAGTCCATTGAGCATGTGGGCGAAACAGACAAATGTAGGTTTTATAAAACCAAATAGGAAACAGTTGCATACCTCTTTGCTGGTTGTGACATACTAATGGCAGAAGGACTATATACTGAAAGGCATAATAATGTGGCAAGACTGCTGCACTGGGGATTCTGCAAACATTATGGTACTGAAGTGGATGAAAAAAACTGGAAACATGAGCCAGAAAGCATCATAGAAAATGATGAAGTCTACATCACATGGGATCATCCATTACCAACAGTTCAAAAGATAGATGCTAGAAAACTGGATATAGTGGTCCAAGAAAAGAAGACAAAAATTGCATAGATCATTGAAATCACCACACTCAGTGACTACATTGTCCTTCGTACAGGGAGACACAAAGTTATAAAATATCAGGATTTGCAAGCCGAAATGAGAGCAATGTGGAAGAAGGATACCCAGATAGTTCCAATAGTAGTAGGAGCAACGGGTCTTACAAAAAAGAGTCTACAATCATATTTAGATATGTTACCAATACGTGTAACTCCATATGAAATGCAGAAAGAGTCATTACTGGGCACATTGCGGGTTCTGTGAAGAGTACTTTTGGCTGACATCAAAAAGTGACACAATACTCATTTCATGAACTTTAATTGCAGTTTGAGTTAGGGATGGGGTCCATTTCTGTAATGGTATTAGAAACCCAAAAGATTTGGAGAAATTAAAAAGGGAGAGACCATTGAGGAATCTGCTGTCTCTTCTTGTTGAAACATATAAAGGGTCATTTTATCTAGACTGGCACTTAAACCAATGCAGGATGACTACTTTTCTAGTTCTTGTAACACTGCTCTGACCTGCTTCATTAGATAATCTAACCATATAATGCAGTCATCTACAAACCATGAGGTCAGAGGAAAAAAATGCCCCTTTCTTATTCTGAACTCCTTGAAATGTTCACTTAAATAGATATATATAACCAACACAGCTAACACAAAAAGTAAGAAGGACAGAAGACAGTCCTGTCGAGTTCCTTTGCATAGCCTAATCATGTATGAGAGCATATTCTTCACCCATAATTGTGCTGTTGACCCCTCATATAGCAGCTTACACCTATCAACAAAACTAGAAAGGAATCATGCAGCTTTAGTACCCTCCATAATAAGGGCCATTTAATGAGTCAAATGCCTTATTCAAGTCAATCAGCAAGTCTCCTGCACATATCTTATGCTATTTTCAATGTTCTTGGGTGCTTAGCCAAAGCCTGACTGCAACCAGTCCTCCCTCCTGGCCTTTTATCAAAACTAAACGGTTGCTTTTTATTATCAAAGGCAGGACTCTACTAGCAAAAATCTTAACCTTGTTTTGCAGTAATAAGATAGGCCAATAATTTTCTCTTGTATACCTGTCTTTATGAGGTTTTGGAAGTGTTATAAGTTTAGCTTGGGAATCTAACTCTTTTTATAATCTACTGGAATAATTTGAGTACAGTTGGACATAACCTGTCCTTGGAATATTTTCTAGAAGTCCAGTGTAAATCCATCAAACTCTAGAGCTTTCCTGCAGCCAGTGATCTTATTGCTAATTCTGTCTCCTCCTAAGTAACACTCCCCACCAGCTTGGATTTCATGTCTTCTGACAGTTTGTCTGAGTTTACCCAAACCCAATCCTCCTTAATGTCTGGTTCATTTAGTTTTGTATGATCCCCAACCATCCACAGACCCCTGCCAAAATAGCAACAATCTGATCCCTATACAAAGTTAGCTTCCTATCCTCCTTTATAAGAACTGGAATAAATAGCTCCAAGTTCCTTTCACTACATTTTTTGCCAGAAATTTTGGACATGTATCCCACTTAACTCAATGAAACAATCTAATACTATCACACTTCTATGTTATATGTTGAATTTGTGCCAGACTACACTCTGATTTGGCTTGCTTTAGCTCCCACCAAATAAATTTATCCTTGCACCCCTTTGCCTTGAGTCTCTTTTCTACATTACTAACTCTATCCTGAAGTGCTTTTATCATCATTCTCCCCTTGACTTAGTTACTGCATTTCAGTTCATCAAATGTTTTCCTGCAATGTCTTTTGAATATCAGGCAGTCAGATACAACACCCCCCCCTCTATCCTTGCTGATTTCCCAACAATGGACCTGCATCAAACGTGGATCCATTCCAAGTTCTAATGTCATTGACTTCCTGGGCTTGTCTCCCCTCTGAATAGCATGGTCACTATAGACTATAGATGTGGAGTAGAGAATAACTCCTGGTCTCAATTTGTGCACCATGAATCTATTGGACATAAAATCTATTAAGTAACCAAAAATGTAATCTCCTAGCCACTCTCATTATAGTAAAGTTGTAGTCCAGCTTTGTAGGGTGCAGGACCTTCCACACATCTAGTAGCTGAAATTCCTCCATCCAATACTTTAGCTCATTTTGACTTATAGGCAACCTGACCTTCCCTGCTGGCATACTGTCCACATTGGGATAGGGCACAATGTTAAAGTCTCCTCCAATGGTAAGTAGCTGTTGATCTTGCAGAAGTGACCCAATTGTCTTAAAAATTGTTGGATAGGAGTCTGCTCATCCTCATTAGGACAGTAGAAATTCCCCACAATAATTTGGTCTTTCCCTACTTTGAGTACCACTATAACCATCTTCTTTGATTGTCTCCATCAACTTTTTGTACAACCCATCCTAACTGCTTTTGTGTCAGTGTCATCACTCTTCCCTTTGCAGTGGTCATGCTTGAGAAAATCTCCATTTTAAGAAAAACTGCGGCTCAAATTTCATTTTGATTTTCATCTCCTGAAGCAGAATAATCTGAGCCCTTAATTTATAATATCATAGGATCATATGAGGTTACTAGGCTATCAACCTGGAAGTCATTTCAAGCCTAGTAGTTTCATCCTAATATAATAAAATAGATACTCTATGATATTATATTAGGATGAAACAACTAGGCTTGAAATGACTTCTGGGTTGATAGCTTAGCAACCTCCTATGATCCTGTGATACCATAGATACTCTAGTCAATGCCCAGGATTGTATTTAGTAATGACTGCCTATGTCCAGGAGAGTTGGGGCACTTATTAAGCTTAAACAATACTGTGGTGGCTTTGCAGCGAGTATGAATTCCCTTCACATTCCATTTTGCAAAACTGATCTTTAAAAACCTTTGTGCCAACTGAACATTATGGTCATGCTTTTGCAGTTCAGTGCTGTAGGGCAACAGGTCCTGAACATTTGATATAAACCACAGCTCTAAACTATTTCAATTTCCTAAAAAGAAAGAGGTGACTTTGAGCAAGATCGCAGGATCATATTCCAAGGATTTGTTCCTGCAACCCTCCATCAGTTGCAGCCCTTCCCGATCTTATATACCTTAAGGAATATGCTTTCAACCAAGCAATGCCAAAACAATATGCATCTATTCAAAATTTAAAAAAAAAAAAATGAAATAATAAAATCTAAAAATAATCTCTCAATATGGCAAAAAATGCAATTTGTGTGTCCAACTTTTGCCCATTTTAATTTAATTAATACGAGAACAACTTCTCCCCCCTCTTCATGGAATACATGTAAACAAATTACATCTAAAGTGAAAAGCAAATGTTTGTTGGGATAATTTTTGTAAAAGGACAGGAATCTTGCAAAAGCTTTTTTGTTGGGTGATTGTGGGACCATTTAATTGATATTATTTTCATTCAAAACTATTTTTTAACTTTTTTTATTGGTGTAGAGTTGTTTTGAGGTTAATTAATTGATTGATTAATTTGTTTATGCTTTTGTGATAGAGTTATATAATAGGTGTTTTTTAAGTCTATGCATTCTGATGAAGTCTGTTGTATTTTTTTTTGCATTCCATTTTCATTTTCTTTCCTCCAGACTTTGTTCTTTGGATTTGATTTTTTGGCTTTTTCATTGTTAATATGCATCTATTCATCAAAAGTGTTATCAGCAAAAAACAAACAAAAAAAAAATCACTATAGTCTGATTCGTCACTCTAATTTGCACTGCAACCCCAGTAAGAATGCCAACTCTGTTAAGTCATTTGCCAACTCTGCCACACTCCTTTCCTTGGATAATTACTCATGATAATAAAGCACTTGACCCAAATCAAAATGCCAGCCAGAATTGCCAGTCAAATTAGATAGAAAACAAAAGTTGACCCCCCCATAAAGTCCCACCTGAGCTCACATTGCCATATTATTGTCATTCTTTTATTATGTAGCTGAAAATCATGTTTTGCCTCCATCAGTGGTGGGTGACTCTGCTTTGGTTGTTTGTTGCTCCTCAGACCACTCATCCTCCCCTAGGCTTCTTATGTAGCAAATACCACCAAAGACTAGAGAATAGCCACATTTTCCATGGCTGCAGAGATGCTCTTAGTGAGCAAGGCAGAACCACTCTAATCAGTTTCAGGAAATGGGGCAGGTGAAGTTTCTTCACTTAACTAGGATAGGAAACCTGTTTATAGGACTAGTATGCCTTCTCAAGACATGTTCATTTTCCAGGGAAATTCCTAGGAAAAGTGAACATAGTAAGAACACCTTCCAATCTCCTGTTTCTTTTTCTGAGGGTAGGGGAGATTTACTAGGATTTGCTAAGGAGTTTGTGCTTTTTTGCCTTATTGTTCTTCAGACAAGAAAAAGAGTTCTATCTCTTTCTGACATGAATTTACAGTCAGGAGAGCAGGCATTGCAGGGGGGGGGGGTTGTGATTTAGGAATTTCTTCTCAATCTGAACATTCTGATTTTGAGGATAGTATGGTTTCAGGTTTACCTTTTGATGATTTATCCTCTTCTGAGATCTCAGATGAAAGAGTTTTTTTCTGTGAGAGCAAAATTAAATTCATATGGCACAAAAAATGTGTTACTATTTGTTATAGTGGGGTATTTATTTATTTTATTTTGTATTTGTTAACCAGGATTGTCCAACTGGGCATGAGAACCCCCTATCAGTGGAGGGCCAGGCAGAAAAGTGCCACACAACAACAATATACCAAGTTTTACATGGAAAAATAGCAATAGTAATATATAGTAAGGGTATTCGGACTACATACGTGTATAAAACATAACATGCAAGTCTTCACATATCAAATTCACTTCTTTCTACATATGCAAACACACACACACACACACACACACACACACACACACACACACACACTCACACACACACACACACACACACACACACACACACACACACACACACACAAAACATTTATTTACATTGTAGCATTTCATGTTGCATAAGTTAAGCTGATGCTATGTAAAAATTTCTGTGATTGTATGGAGCTTTTCTCCCTGGGCCTTTACTGAAAATGGGTTATTGGGCCCAGTGGACTTTTCCCGGTCAACAAATGTCAATAAATAAATAATAAATAAATTCATCTGAGAGTTTGTGCACATTTTGTCTTAGGTGTAAGCATTAGCAGATCAAGGATTGTGTTAGGTGCTGTTTACATTCTACTTTAAAAGTTTGCAGTTGTTTAGATTGTGTGGGGGGTGGAGGTAGAGGGAACAAGTAACAAATTTTGGAGACATAAGTGGAGTAGAGTGCATCTCCATCTTTGTATAGAGATTTATTTATGGTAAGCAGAGATTTGACTTGGGAGAATAAATTTCTTCTTGGGTTATAGTGGTAGATCATAAATTTAAGGGCTGGGCATTTGCATGGTTTGTATATTAAATTGTGGAAGTTGAGATTGGTAAAGGATGTTGGGTAATTCATTCCAATTTAGTAGTTTGAGGGCTTGGCAGTGCTGGGTATGGTAAGAGAAATATGCAGCAAATTTTGTGATTTTTGTTAAAACATTGTTTGAGTTTTGTTGTCTGGTGTGGCAGGTTTGTAAAGACTTGAGAGGTGTATATCGGTATGAGGAGTAAGAAAAGTTTTTACAATTGTTTCTGTGAGTTTATCTTTGAAGAAAGATTTAACTCTATAACAGGCAAGGCCTTTTGTTTCTGTTTTTTTTGATCATTTGGATATTGAATCATATTTCATATTATCATCTATTGTGGCTCCAAGAGGTTTAGTGCATGGTACAATTTCTATCTTAGATTGAAAAGGAGTAGTTTCATTTTTTTCGGTTCATTAGTACTGAGTTGTCTAGCCAAGTTTCAATGTTTGAGTCCATTGTTGTGATTTGTTTACGGTAGAGATAAGCAGATTAATGTAGAATCACCTGCATATTGAATCAGAGAAGTGTGATTGGCTGCTGAGTGTAGATAATTTATGAATACATTAAACAGGCATGGTCCCAGTATGGCTCTTTTTGGTACAACAACAGTGGCAGCGAGGAAGGAAGAATATCCATTTTGCCACTTAACAACTTGGTATCTGTCTGAGAAGTAGTTTTTAAACCAGGAGAGACAGCTAAGAGAGAGGCCTAGGGAGCATAGCCTTTGTAGTAGTAGATGATGGGAGACTGTGTTGAATGCTTTTGATTAGTCAACAAATAATTAGGAAACTAGATTGCTGGAATTTCTATTTTTATTGATGGTGTCAGTAAAATTTAGTAAGGTTGTTGTGGTGCTATGCTTGGGAAGAAAGTCATGTTGAATTGATGAAAGATGTGAGAGTAAAAGAACAGGTTAAAATGGATTTCAATAGATTTTTTTCTTAAAATGTAAAATAAATGTTCTGCATTTCAATGTGTAGCATACACTCAGCTAACTAAATTGGCAAAACCATATAGCTTGACATTCATTGTTAATAAGAATCAGAAGTAAAATATTTTATCTCTTATAAACTATGCAGCTTGTGAAATTTATTATCTACAAGCAGGTCAAAACGAACTCTTGTATGCAGCTGTGTCTCATCAATATGTTTCACAAGATAGGCCAAGGACGAAAGGAGGTATTCTTCAGGAACAAAATGTTTAAGATATAGAAAACAAATTGTCAGCAGACCAGCTTGAAAGGAAAGACTTATTATTCTGGCAAATTCTCAAAACTGCTGATGCAGGCAGAAAAGACACTATAAAGATTGGGACTTTTTCTTTTGTATGAGAGACTTTGATTATTCTAAACTGAAGTACGTTTTGATGTATATACTTTTCATTGTTAAGCTAGATGTAAACCTTGTGTGCAGTAAATGAATGTCGTGACAGCAGAACTGTCTCAGTGTCTTCATTGAGTAAAGGTACAGACTACCTGAATAGTGTACTAATACAACTTTAACAGTGTTGAGACCAGTCCAGTCCAAACAACTGGGGGGTGGGGGGGTGACCTGAAGAGGTGCCTCTCACAGTGCAACATTCCAGTGCAGACCTTTTTAGAATCGATTTGTCTCTTCCTAAACAATATCCATTGACTGGAGGACAAACACTGCAGTGCAGTACAGGGCAGTACTGCAATTTTTCTTCAGACAGTTGGTGACTCAGGAGGTGAAAATACTACTGCCTAAATTTTTCTATCACCAGCATCTAGTGAAAGACAGCAGAGAATTTTCCCACAACTGATCTTCGTGTCAAGAATGGCCACCTTGTCCTGAACATTTGTCGTAAATATTTTCTTCTGTTTTTCATTTAACAATGAATGCAATTCATGAAAATGCGAAGAAGTACACTCAGTCTTTTACTTTTGTTGTGTCTGAACCATATATAAATTTGTGGAATTATTTAAATACATGGTATGATCAGCATGCTAGCACCTGTAAGTCTTTACTACGTAAGGCAAAAGTACCACAGAATGTACAAAAATGTGCTATTTGCAATGATTTAAATGTTGTTTTTTGCATGCCTTGTCATAAACGTATTGTACAAAACCTGGAACACAACAAGGATAAAGTAATGCTTGAAGCACAGACGATGGTTCCTGTTTCTATAGCCTCTTGTAGAAGTTTTATTAGAGGATGATGCAGATGTCAAAGTTTGTACTTTATAGTCTGATTTGCAGGAGTTTAAAGATTTTATTGCTAAAGTTAGCAACCAGAAGGATCTTGACCTCATGGGTCATTTTCAGACTTACTGTGATAAATGGAATGCATCTGGTAAACTGCATGCTGACACTGCTGAATGTACAAAAGAATTTTCTCAGTTTTTGAAAGCCTCACAGACTGGAATTAAGACCTTTACACAAACTGTTATTGAGCAGGGCAGTAAAGCTATTGGTATGATAAAAGAGTTAATGAATAAAATTGTTCGTTTGCAAGAAAAATATGACAAGCCGCTGGCTGACGCACAGCATGATGTAACTGTTGCTAGGGAGGAAATAAACACATTATGAGCTCAGTTGGAGACACAGGAATCTGAGGCTGCTAGAGCAACAGACTTAGCTAATCAAGACCTTTTAAAATTACAATCATAGCCTCAGCAGGCTTTTCTGATGAAGTTTATCATCAGTCTAGGATGTTAAAAATGATCCCTAAGTGGGATGAACAGAAGGGTATTTTTAATAACATGATTACATTTGAAGCTTGGGTTCTTATATTTTTTTCAGACAGTGCATACGTAGTTAATTCTCTTCGGCTGCATATGTCTACATGGGCAAGGAGAGGGTTTGTTGATAACATGGGAAAACCACTCAAGCATGCTTCTGTGTTACAGACTATTTGGAATTTGGTTCATAGTCCCTTGTGGGTTGCTACAGTATCTTAAAGGTAAAAGCTCATCAAAAAGCTACAAATTAAAATTTTCAGTTAAATAACTATGCTGATCAGATGGCAAAAAAGGCAGCAAAGGAAGGAATGCAATTGTATCTTACAGAACACCTTTCTATGTATCATATAAAACCACTGCAGTACATGCCATACAGACATTCTCAGTTCAGAATTTACAGCATGATTTGCTGCAGATCCAAACTAAGTTTGGACTGCATGAAGAGGTAGAAAAATGTGCTCTTGTAGGAGAAAGTCCAGGGCAATATTATGCAAAATGTTTTGAAGATGGTTCTAGTCTTTCTTATATACCGTACCAACAGGCATGACAGTTAGTGAAATTTAATCATCAGGTATCGGGACATTTGTGTACACAAAAGTTATGGCCCATTGTAAAGAACAAGTACTGACATCCACAGTTAAAGAAAATCTGTGATTTAGTGCATGCTAAATGCTTAATACTCAATTGAAAAAGCCACAGTTACTAAAGGTAACTCCAGCAGATGGACCTTGGTATGCCATCCAAATTGACTTTGCAGGTCCATTACCCCCAGCTAAAAGTGGGTACAAGTATCTTCTAGTGACAGTTGATGTTTTTTCAACATGGGTATAAGCAATTCCTACAAAAACAATGATGGCTAAGGCTATAGCAGAAGCCTTATAGAAAAACTTTTTTTGTCATTGGGGATGGCCACGAGTTATCAAATCCAATAAAGGGCCACAATTTGTCAGTAAACTGATTTATTTATTTTATTTTATGTTATATTTGTTGACTGGTATAGTCCGACTGGATACATGTCCATTTTCAGCAGAGACCTGGGGAGAAAAGCTCCAAGATAATAATTCACATTGAAAATTTAGTAAATGCTGTTTTCAAGCAGATTACAGTCATAAGCAATACCAGCATTTAGCACATATAGTACTAACTTATTATAAAACACTTTACAAAACATAACATTATTTTCATAGTTAAACATACATACCATTACATTCAGGTTTAAGATGATAAAAGCTTTGTGTGATTTGCTTGGTATCCAGCAATGATTTCATGTTCCTTATCATGGGATAGTTAAAAAAATGTACAGGACTCTTAAGAAATGCCTTAAGAAAGCCTGCTTGGAAAAGGGCATAAATTGGGTAAAACATTTTCCTGAAATCTTGCTGGGTGTCAGAGCAAGTCCACACAGTAAAACAGGGATCTCACCTTTTGAAGTCATAACAGGTTAAAAAATGCCTGTACAATTGCCATTCAATCCTACTGTTAGTACAAACTGACCATTATTAGAAATTGCACAGCATCAACAATGGTTAAAAGATATTTCTGAATTCTGTCAAAGCCTATCAGAAATGCAAGCATTCAAATTACGTTCAAAGGATCCTGTTATGCTAGAAAAAAACCTTCCCTCTGGGACACGGTTATTGATCAAGATGTTCCAGATGGACAGTCTGTGGAATAGTAATTGGCAAGGACCTTTTGAAATAATTGCTCAGTTAGGACCTCTAGTGTACAAAGTTAAAGGAAAGAAAAAGAGCAAAATAATTCTTGTTCATAGAGATCAGTTAAAAGTCATTAAGTAAGTTCATGTTTTGTGTTTTTTCTTTGTAGACTCACAGCAAATGCTAAGTCTGAAACAGTTAAAAAAACATCTATCAAAACAAATTTTCAGATTAATACCACTTACATGGAAAGGTTATATTATTGTACATAATGAAGATTCTGTTTGTTATTGTACTGACTGTACTCATTGGAGCCCTTGGGGTAGGGTGTCAGGAGAAATGCAAGCTTGGAAAATAAACAATGACAATAATTCTCTAAAGCTAGGTTGGCGTAAATGCTCAAAGATAAATCTTTTTTGTGGGCAAAGACAGCAGGACAACTTCACTTGTCCATCTAATGTTAATTGTACCTTTGGGCATATAATAGTTTCCAGTAATGTTACCTTTTGTTCCGCAGTTATGGGTCATTATTACATTTGACCAAATAGTCCTAAGGTAACCCTTAAATCTGATTCCAAAGTTTCTATTAAATGTTGTCAATTTCCTACATTTTATTTGGGAAAAGGAAAAAATTCAAAAAAATATCCACCATCAACACAAAGGCTAGTCTTCACTTATGTGAAGAAATGTGGTAATCATACCATACAGGAAATTAGTATTCCTCCCAATAATGCAAAAGTACAACAAAATTTTATTACTGGAGTTTCTGTAATATGTACTAATACCACAGTCATTGCAGGCAGCATACATTGGGCATATGTTCTATCAATATTAACAGGTAAACCTACCTCTGTTCATACAGATCATTTAGTTAAAATCCCTTCTACCTGTAAAAAGGTAGGCAGACAGTATCAAAAGGTTGTAGTACATTTTAACATCACATTCCCAGATACAGGCAGATGCCAATATAAAAGGGCATGGTATAATGCTCTGTTAGGAAGTCCGGGTACAGGCATCATAGGAGCTATTAATGCAGCTGATGTTAAAATTCTAACTAATCGATTAAAAGTAGTGGGGAAAGATATCTCTCAGATTGTGCATTTACAAGCATCTTGGAATCTAAAAATATGAAAGACACACTTGCACAATATAAATTATCAGCAGCAATTTTTAGACAAGTATGATGCTATGCAGCTACATCAGTTAAAATTTGATGGTAACATGACAATTTTTGTAAATTGGACAAAATGCACTATGCAATCTTTGTATGTAAAAATTCAAAAAAATAGTGTACAAACTGAAGTTATGTTACAAAATGAAAATGTTTGGTGACAATCGTTTAACAAATGGATACCTGATACAGATTGGATTAAGCTATTTACTGAAGTAACATACTGTACTCTACAATATTGTACAGGTAAATGTATGCATTATAATGTTACTGATACCACTATTATGTGTCAGTTTACTGTATTACCTATAATATTTCTCATACCAGAGGGGTATGAGTATTGGTTGCCACAATTTGAAGGTAATTATATAGATATGAGAGGAAAAACACATACAATTGAGTATTGTACACAGACTCAAAATTGACTAATTTGTGGACAGCATTCGCCTGTCTATAAACCATGCTTACTGCAGCATTCTTTTAATTTGTGTAAATGGACTATTATGCCTTCTTCTTTTCAAATGTTTATAGAAGTGGCTCCTATATTTGTCTTGTTACAGATGAAGACGTAGGTCATAATTTAAAATGACCTTTTGTAGGATGTTTATCACATGTTGATTTCCTTACATGAAATAATAAGAGTTATATGTGTTTATTGAACCCATAGAAGTAAATATTTCCAAAAACTGGAATTATGACTTAATACAGCTTCCAAATATATCTGTATCATTGGATAATTTAAAAAAACATAATAAACAATACTAAAATTCTCAGAGAGTATTTGGAAAAAAGAAATAAAAGTATTCTGTATTATGAGGCATTAAGCATCACTGCAAAAGATAAACTACTTAGTTTGGCTGAAAAGACCAAAAAAGACACTGCTTATAAATGGTGGGATATCTTTACTGGTTGGTCAAAATTAGGGAAAAACCTGTTAAATTGTTTGATACATCCTGTATTAGTAGTGTTAGGCATTATAGTCATACTATCTGAAATTGCTACCTAAGTCGTCATTTGCGAAAAACTTATATAGAGTTCAGCAAATCATGAAGGTTAACCTAAATAAACTGGAGAAAGTTTCAATGTGCACCATTAAAGAAAAAAAAATGAAAATGAAGTCATTTTCTGCTTTTTAAACGAAAAGAGGGAACTGTGAGAATAAAATACTTATACAGCAAGGTGATAGTTTTTATTGCCCTTATTTAAAGAAGATCATTAAAACCAGTGCAGGGGGTGACTGTAACACTACAAAAGTAATTTACAGGGCACAGTGCAATGAATGTGATGCATTATATGTGGGCAAGACTGTAAATAAACTCAAGCGTAGGATTTCATGTCATCTGTCAGAAATCCGCTCTGGATGTAAAAATAATGCACTAGCCAAACACCTTTCTCTAAATAAAAGACACACAGGTTTTAAATTCCAGATCCTGGATCGCATAGACATGGGTGATCTTGAAGGAGACATCCTGAATATTCTGGAGAAACATGAACTCATGTGGCAATTAAAGCTGAACTCTTTTAGGAAGCCTGGACTAAACTACTACTGTTCAATTAAAAGTGCACTGGAACTTAGAAAATTGCCACATTATTTACATGACTAATTGTATTTTATTTTATTTTATTTTATTCTACAAATTGGTTTTAAATACCATTTTAAATCAGTTGAAATTTAAGTGTATATTTTGTTTCCATCATCTTACATACATTTTTTTTATTTTTATTTTTTTTCTGATTCTTTTTTACACTTTATTCAAAATGATGTGTAATAACAATACTAACTAATTATACAATTATATATATTTTTATAGATTGTTTTTTGGGTTCTTGTACACAGACCTGAAGAAGTCTAGAAGGACGAAAGTGATCTTTGTTAACAATGGGTTATGAAAATAGAAATTAATTTTTACATGCAAAATGTATATGTATATATTTATATATATTTTTTGATTGCCAAATGAACTAAGGTTGATATATTTCCAACCATGTAGTATATTGTCTTGGATAAAATCACAGACTTAATAATCTACTTAATAATCTGGTTAAGTAAGAGGTACCACATCATTATACATTTTATTTAAAGTACATAATGATTATATATTATTATGACAGCTACTAAGTAGGGCAGGACCAGCTCAAATGTCACACTGATGGGGGAAGGGATGTGAATTTAACATGTGTACTAATAACACTTTTTTTTACAGCACAATAAACCACTCCCATGCCTGATAAAAAGTATATATATATTTAGAAAGCTTGTGAGGAAATTATTACTCTATTTTTGTTTTACTTGGATTGCTTGTCTGTGTACTTAATAAAGGATTTTCAACTGGAAACAGACTGCCTGCCTTGCTTGGATTACTTTCGAATACTTAGTAATGCTGTACAATTATATATTTTCTATTATTATTTTTTGTTTTGTTTTGTTTTGACTTCAGACGAGTTTAAGTTCGCTACTTCTACTACTATTGTCTGATCTGATTAATATACAGTGATTAACTAGAAATATATGGACTGAAAATCTTCCACACAGAGAAGTTTCTTAACTGTTTTTTTTTTGGACCCACTACACTTTAGTGGGTTGTTTTGAGACTTTGGGGATACCACGGAGAAAGCTTAATATTCAAAGACAGAAAAACACTAGATGTTCAACATATTGATTACTACCACATTTGCCTTAGTTGTATAGTTTATATCCTGCCAAGGATATAACAACCGGTCAGCTTCTAAAGCTTCAGGGCACCTTCTGTGCACCAAAATTATCAGGCAGCTTAGGCTGAGTTGTGTAAAAAACAAGTTTGAGTGCCGTGCCCTTCAGAGCTTTACTGCTGCCAAAGAGTACGCTCCTCTATGGATTTCAGGGAACAACAGCTGGCTTGGCAGTATTCATTTGCTGGGCAAATAAGTTCCCTTTGGGAAAAAACGTTCATTTTCTAAACATTGTTTGTGTTTTATCACTTTCCTTTCCAGGAAAGTTATTTTAAAACTAGGAGTTTTGTGTTTTAATGTACTATAATGTGACTATATCATACTTTTAAATGGGAAAAATTCTTTTTCTTGACAGTTTAAAAGTTATGTAAAGTAACTGAAAGACATTTTTTCTGTGGAGAGATTTTACTTTTATGTGCTGGCAAAGTGTTTTTAAAGTGCCTTTTACTGTATTCCTTGTCTTCCCATGCAGAGAGGCATAATTTTTGGCTTGACCATGAAACCAGCTACTGGTCCCATGGTCAGTCCTTCTTCCAGCTGAAAAAAAAACTAAGTAAGCAGCCTTTGCCACCACTGTAGGCAAGTAATTTGCCTCAGCCGCAGGTGGGTGACTCTGCTGTGGCCATTTGTTGTACCTCATGCCACTCATCTTTTATCCTAGATCACTCTGGAGTAGCACCTACAGCCACTATGGTGAGAGGATAACCATGTCCTCTGCAGCAGATAGGCTCCCCTCTGCGGGCAGGGGAGAGCCATTGTTGGTCCTGAGAGAGGGAACAAGGAAGGCTTGTCTGTTGTGTAAAAATGTTGTGCCCTTCCCTAGGAAAGCTGCTGCCTTTAGTAGCACAGTTGGCCCCATTTTTCCTGTCTAAAGGAAACAGAAAACTAAGCATGTGTCTACTCCTCCTCAAATTTCCTTAGACAGGAGCAGTTTACTGGGTCTGGCTCAGGATTTTTATTAAAGCTGTTGATCCTTCTTGTAAAATGGTTTGTGGTAAAAGAAAGAGAGATACCTCTTTTACTGAAGAGATTCAAGATTCTGAATGTGATCAGGAAAATGAAGGGACAGGTACAGGGTTTCCTCAAATTTCTAATTCAGACTTAGAAGAGAGCTCAGTTTCTGATTCTTCCTGCTGGGTTTTTCTTTGACTGTTATTAGAATTGTGTCAATATTTTCAGTGGGATAAGAATGAAGTTTTTCAATTCCTCAGAAAAGACTATGAATTGTTACAGAAGGAATTACCAGAACCTACACCCATTCCTTGTGTTCTGAATGCTTTAAATGATGTGTGTGTGTGTGTGTGTGTGTGTGTGTGTGTGTGTGTGTGTGTGTGTGTTTTCCTCTATCTTAAGTTTTTATATACTGTTCCCAAATCTGACCTAGCAGCTATAGCTTTAGTTAATCTCACTGCTGCTAAACACTTAGTTACTTTCACAGAAAGAGTATGGAATTATGAGGAATGCTTTATCTGCGGTTTCTTCTTGTGAGGAAAAAATCTGCTTTAAATAATTTAGTTTCTTCTGCTGCACAGGTCACTACCCATTGTTTACAGTGTGTGCATGCCTCTGTTGATATGTCTTCCAGGGTTATGGCCACTGGTACTGTTTTGAGGAGGTTTGCATGGCTGCATCAAAAAATTCCTAGATGATGTTAAAAATGAGATTTTAAATTCCCCTTTGGATAGAGATTTAGTTTTTGACCCCTCTGCTACAGAAGTGATCAAAATGTATGATAAAAGGGTTAAGCTGATCCAGGGAAGATTTTTCAGTTCTCCTTTTCCAAATTTTCTAAGGGATACTCTAATTATTCATCTAGATTTGGCAACTAGCAGAATAAGCAGTCTAAAAAAATACAAGTAAACAAATTTGTAAGCTGGTTCCAAAAAGAACATTCAGATCTCCCAAAACCAGGGACAGTCAAACTACTCTGAATTACTTTTTTAAAGACCTTGTGACACCCTCCCACCCTGGACCCTCCTTTTCTTACGAAAATACTGAATCTCTTTTTTTCTCTTTGGCAACAGATTGTTTCAGAAAAAATAAAATTGGGTTCTGCAGATCATTCATCAGTTACAGATGGTAGTGGGTAGAAATACCTAATTTAAGGGGTCATTCCTCATCTGCCAGTTCAAACTCTTTTGTTTTCACTGATTGTTCATCACATGCTGTTCCAAGGAGTCATAGAAGTAGTTCCTCCTTCCCAGGTTCTCAGTGCCAAAGAAAGAAAATGTTTGGAGACTAGTTCTTGATCTTTCTTTCCTAAACCTGTTTGTGATACTGTCCAAATTCAAAATGATGTCACTTCACAACCAGTTACCTCTCCTTCCTCTTTCAAACTTTTTGGTTACACTAGATTTAAATGATGCTTATCATCACATCCATATTCATGCAGACTTAAGACATTTCATAAATTTTGTGTGTCTGGATCACATTATCAGTTCTCTACCTTCAAAACCAACACATAAACAGAGACAAACTGCAAAAGCAACTTTGTGAACTCAAGACAGGACTGCTCAAACTAACTGCAGAAACTGAAAATGTAAAACAAATTTTTGATCAACTCCTACCCCCGCGGAGGGTGGTGATTCTTGGAGGCATAGCATCGGCTTTGGATCCGAGGGGTTGACTTCAACTCCAAAGCTTTCAGAGCCATCACTTCCCCTTGGGGCTTTGGTGCTGGACAGCTCATCTCTGACTCCTCCTTCGGAGCGGAGGGTTGGAAAGGGCGTGGTATTATATGCTGTGAGATCTGTGGCTCTGAGTGGATTGTCCTCAGCTTCTCTTGGCCCTTCTGTCTTCAAAGTAGTGGAAAGGGTTTTCTCTCACCTGAGAGTAGTCTTGACTCTTTCACTGTCCGATCCATCCTTTGTTGCCTCTTTGGATCCTGTGTTTGAGTCTGCTCATCCTACTCCTCATGTACAGTTAGCCCATATGATCTTCCAGTCAGTTCCCCACACAGGATCTTCCTGCCTCTTCTGATACCTCACCAGAATACCCCACTGAGGAGGTTTTACAAAAGGAGGCACTTTGATTCCCTGCAGGAAGCTTTCACAGAATACACCAATTTTGATGAAGGTGAAGCCCCCCCCCCCCCCAGATCTCCACCTAAGCACATGTTGTTTGGAGACATCCTATATATCCTTTGCCAGAAAGGTAGTTGGTCTTCCCAATTCCCTTCCCAGGATGAACTGGTGTTTTTGGAATCCTTCGCTTCTGGATCATCTACATCTTGGGTTACCTCCCCCTGCAGATGAGCTTGTAGATCTTGTCTCCTGCAGGGTATGGAAGGAACCGGACTCTGTGGAACCAATCCCCAAATGCTTGGACAAAATTTTAAGTGGTCCTGCTGACAGACAGTATTGGTCTATAGGGATTCCTGTAGATGCCATGATTGTTCTGACAGCCACCAAAAGGAAACTGGCTGAGCAAAACCCCACTGTCCTTCTCCCTAACAGAGATTCTAGGGCATTGGACACATTTGGGAAGTGAGTGTTTGCCCTGCAATTGTTGAACTACCTGGCACATTCCACCAGATTACAGAGGGAGTTGGCAAAGGCACTCTCTGATTCTGCCCAAGGGTCCATGTCCACAGAGGAATAGACATCCTTTTCCTCATGACTGACCGTCCTACAATCTATTACAAACATGTCCATGAGGGTAATCTTGCATGCAGCTGAAGGTACCTCGAGGAAGGCTAGATCAGGAATAACCATAAGGAGACATGCCTGGATGCAACTGTGTGATTCTGCAGAGCCCTTCAAGGCATCATTTATCAATGCTCCTTTTGATGGATCTTTTTTTGTTTGGGTCACCCATTAAAAAGACTGTCTCCCACAGTGAACAGGCTGGAAAGACTTTGTCTGCTGTTGGAATCTACTTTTCTACCCTGAAGAGACTTTTTCTAGGAATCAACACAGTGAGAAGAAGGTGTGGTCTTTTCCAGGAGTCATGTGGGAATTTTCCCTCAGAGGTAGAGAGGGAAATAACAACAATTGCAAACATCACCCACACAGCTGAGGGGGTCCATAGAACCAAGGATTTCAAGTCTCCTTCTCGGACAGATCCTTCCAGTGCTCCTGAAAGGTTGCCCAACTGTCCCTTTCTGATGACTCTTGGGTGAAAAAGATCATATCTAGAGGATATTTCATTCCCTTTTTACACATTCCAGTAAAAAAGAGGAAAAGCCTCCCTGATGTTCACCCAATCAGAAGGAGCTATCAGATTAAGAGATCCCAAAGTTGCTAGATAAAAGAGTCATCCAAGAGGGCCTCCAAACCAGGTAGGGTCCAGAATTTATTCAAAGTTCTTTTTAGTGCCAAAAAAGACAGGAGACCTGAGACCTATCTTGAATTTTAGTTATCTAAATCAGTTTGTAAAGAATTCCAAATTCCAGATGGTCATGGATCAGTCCAGTCTACCTTTCCTTCAGAAGGACGACTGGATGTGGTCAGTCGATCTTGAAGATATGTACTGTCACATCAAAATGACCAGGCACTCTTGAAGGTATCTATGCTTCTGGCTGGGACCCAGTCATTATCACTTCAGAGCATTCTCTTTCGGTCTCACCACAGCTCCCAGGGTTTTCACCAAATTCATGGCAGCAGTAGCAGCTCATCTGAGACTGCTCAAATTCAGAGTGTTTTCTTACTTAGACAACTGTCTCCTCACTGCACTAACCAGGCATCTGCTCATAAAAGCCAGGCACTATTTACTTCAGATATCTCACTCACTGTGAATCACTATCAGTATATGCAAATCACAACTTCAACCAGTCCAAATCTTGGAGTTTATAGGGGCTCATTTAGACAGTCAGTTATCTAGCTCTTCTGCCTCAAAATAGAGTTCTTACAAGATGCATGTCAGACAGATTATTTCTTTTCACTCACAACACCAGCTGTTCAGCTCGAGCAAACACCAAAATTCGAAGATATTCAGAAAAAACAATTGCCAGTTCACCAAACCAATTTATTCTCTGTAGATTCTCTAGCGCCTCGGCTTCACAAAGCCTTCAAGGAGTAACTAACAATACACTTCCATTTAGTATTTATACACATTTCTATTAACTCATTATACAATTCAAAGTCAATTTAACAATTAAGAATTCAATTAAAAAACAATAATGTGTTTATATCACACTCTTCCAGCAACAGTCAGTATTTAACCCTTTTGGTGTTAATGTTTGATATTTTAAAATGAAAATTAATTCTTTCCTTAAAAGTTCATTTTTTATTTTATCCTCACTAGCTTCATTTCTAGTAATGTGTTCTAAAATAGACACCCTAAAACTAGCAGTGTCAGAATTATGATATTTTACAAAGTGTTGAGCCAAAGGGCTCTCTAACTTGTTATTCTTAATATCTCTCAAATGTTCCATAATCCTAACTTTAAACATTCTTTTAGTCTGTCCTATGTAAAATTTTTTGCATCCACACTTTATAATATAAAAGACTTGTTCTGTGACACAGCTAAAAGAACCTGTAGGTTTGAAGCTTATTCCATTTATGTAAGGAAAAACACTATCTACATAGACACAAACTTTGCATTTCCCACAAGATGTAGTACCTATATTTTTTATTGTTCTACCTACATCTTGTATAGGTAATTCAAATTTTGTATGTACTACTATGTCTCTTATGTTCCTCCCTCTTCGATAACTAAACTTTAATTTTTTATTGGTCATCCCACTTATTTCTTTAAAGTTCTGTAAAAATCTCCAAAAATATAATATACATCTTTTAATATCATCACTACAGATATTATATGTGGACACCATAAAAATGTTATCTGTGTCTCTGTGATCCTTACTATACATCATATCACTTTTCTTATTTGCCTGAGATCTATTATTATATCTTTTTTGAAATATTTCATCCTTACTTCTCTTTACCACTTGCATATTATATTTTCTATTTATAAACATTTCCGTCGTATTATTAACTTCCTTTCGAAATTCTTCTTCATTATTGCATATTCGGGAGATCCTTAATAATTCACTATATGGTATAGCTTCTAATACATGATTCGGATGGCAACTAGTGCCCATCAAAAATTGATTTATACAGTCAAATTTTCTATGTATTCCAGTGACTATATGTTTTCCTATAAGTCCCTTTAAATTAACATCTAAAAAAGAGACACTATCTCCACATTGTATTCCATCAAATTTAATATCAAACCTATTCCTTTGTATATCTTGTATGAAATTTTCACTTTCATTTTTACCTCCTTTACACAAGAAAATCAAGTCATCTATAAATCTAAAATAGTGTATAACATATTTTTTTTACAAAAGAATGTGTATAAATACACTCAGATTCCATTTGACCTATAAAAATATTTGCATACATGGGTGCAAATGCTGCACCCATGGCTGTGCCTTGTATTTGGTGGTAGGTTCTGTTATTAAAATTAAAAAAAATATTTTCTAAACAGAACTTAACTAATTCCATAACATAATGTGTTAATGGATAATCTCCCATTGATTTAAGTAATGCCTCTATACCATGTTTATTTTTAATATTCGTATAGAGACTACTATCATCCAATGTTAGCCAATACATATCTTCACACCAAACAATATTTTTTATTTTATTCAAAAAATCAAAAGAATCTTTTATGTATGATGGCAGTTTAATAGCTTCCTTTAATAGCACTTGATGTAAAATCAACCCTAGATTATGTAAAAAATAATTTCTTGCCGAAACAATCGGTCTACCCAGGGGATTATTCATATCCTTATGTAGTTTTGGCAAACAATAAAATTGTGCAGGACTACATTCTGTTATATTTAACTTATAATCTACATCTTTTTCAGTCCAATAGCCTAGTCTTAAGCCTTTGTTTATCAATTGTAAATAATTTTCTTTAGCTATTGTGACTTCTGCCACAGAACTCTCACAATAAACTGATTCATCTGCCAATAAATTCATACACATTTTAAAATATTGCATATAGTGCATAATAACAATTTTATTGCCTTTGTCTGAAGGCTTTACTATCAATTCATTCTGTTTGGCAAATTTCATTAATTCAGTCCATTCTTTTTTTGTTAAATTAAAATTCACATTTGAAATATTTACACTTTTAATTATTTCATCAATTTCAAAGCCTATCATAGTAGAAAAATTCTTAATGCCTTCATGAACAAAAGGTGGCATAAATTTCTTGTTCATTTTAATCTTTGATGTATCTATTGTGCAATAAGCATTAAATTCACTGACACATGAAGAAAACGAATCATCTATAGAGTCGTGACTAAATTCCAATATATTACTATCTAAACTATTAATTTCAGACTGTTTATATTCAACATTCTTATCTACAATACAATTAAAATAGTACCATAAGTGTAATTTACGTATGAATTTAAAGATATCAATTTTACATTCATATTTCTTCAGAAGAACTGTAGGAACAAACTTTAAACCATGATTAAAGACTGAATAAATTTCTTCATTAACAAAACAACCAGATAAATTCACAACTTTATCATTAATAATCAAATTAGTAACATTTAGTCCTTTTGTTTTCACGCCATGGGCAAAACGACCCTCCCCTGTATGTCTCTTGTTCAGTATATGTCCTTTTCTGCTGCTGTAGCCTCCCCGCTTGTTTATACGATCCGAAATGTTCTGGTAGAAAACAGTCATCCACTGGTGATGATAAGGGTGGAAAATCTTGTTCCCTATCACTATATTTCGGCGCCTTATTGAATTGTTTAACATTATCTCTAGTTAAACTATCAGTTCTACCTTGCTGGTTGACGTTAACATTCGAAAGGTTTCTATTGTAGCATGGTCGCTGATTGGTTCCACCAAAAAAGGCAGTGCCATTCTCAAAGTCCCGCAAGTCCCTCGTAATTTTGTGTACTTTCTGCTCAATACATTTATTCTCATGAATGAGAACTTTTTCTTGAATCTCGACCAAACAAGATTCAAACTTTGTTTTATCTAAAACAGATGTCAAATTGGTACACAACAAGTTAATGTCTTTTTTAATGTTTGATAGCTTCAGAATGTCCCGCTCTATTAATATTTTCAGCCATTCTATTGAGCATTGATGTGCCGCTTTCTCCCATCTGTTCATGAAAGCTTTATCTGTTGCACATGTAGAAACAAAGGGTTCCGAAGGAAATTTAATGGCTCTCAAACCTCTAGGTACTATGTTTAAATCAACGTACCTTTGCAAGCTCGTATAATTATAGTACGTAAGCATCTCTTTGTCCATTAAATTTCTTAACTTAGATAGTAAAGCCTTTACTTCACCAGAATATTCTGTAGATCTCTTCCCAACATGGGCAAATGGATTAATATCTCTCTTGCTTCGAGTTTCGGCAAAAAAACGCTCCCAAACAGGGATGCCTGAACTAGCATCCACATTACCTTCTGTCCGATTCAAATTCTGTTCCATATTTCGATTGAGGAAGCCCTCTATTGATCGCTGGGAGGTAGCTGCATTCTCCTCCCTAAAAATTCTGGGAATGTTAGCCCCTGGATCACTGGCCATAGAAAAACGAAAGGATGACGATATATCACTCACAACACCAGCTGTTCAGCTCGAACACACACCAAAATTCGAAGATATTCAGAAAAAACAACTGCCAGTTCACCAAACCAATTTATTCTCTGTAGATTCTCTAGCGCCTCGGCTTCACAAAGCCTTCAAGGAGTAACTAACAATACACTTCCATTTAGTATTTATACACATTTCTATTAACTCATTATACAATTAAAAGTCAATTTAACAATTAAGAATTCAATTAAAAGACAATAATGTGTTTATATCACACTCTTCCAGCAACAGTCAGTATTTAACCCTTATGGTGTTAATGTTTGATATTTTAAAATGAAAATTAATTCTTTCCTTAAAAGTTCATTTTTTATTTTATCCTCACTAGCTTCATTTCTAGTAATGTGTTCTAAAATAGACACCCTAAAACTAGCAGTGTCAGAATTATGGTATTTTACAAAGTGTTGAGCCAAAGGGCTCTCTAACTTGTTATTCTTAATATCTCTCAAATGTTCCATAAACATTCTTTTAGTCTGTCCTATGTAAAATTTTTTGCATCCACACTTTATAATATAAATGACTTGTTCTGAATACAATGTGGAGATAGTGTCTCTTTTTTAGATGTTAATTTAAAGGGACTTATAGGAAAACATATAGTCACTGGAATACATAGAAAATTTGACTGTATAAATCAATTTTTGATGGGCACTAGTTGCCATCCGAATCATGTATTAGAAGCTATACCATATAGTGAATTATTAAGGATCTCCCGAATATGCAATAATGAAGAAGAATTTCGAAAGGAAGTTAATATCTGACGGAAATGTTTATAAATAGAAAATATAATATGCAAGTGGTAAAGAGAAGTAAGGATGAAATATTTCAAAAAAGATATAATAATAGATCTCAGGCAAATAAGAAAAGTGATATGATGTATAGTAAGGATCACAGAGACACAGATAACATTTTTATGGTGTCCACATATAATATCTGTAGTGATGATATTAAAAGATGTATATTATATTTTTGGAGATTTTTACAGAACTTTAAAGAAATAAGTGGGATGACCAATAAAAAAATTAAAGTTTAGTTATCGAAGCGGGAGGAACATAAGAGACATAGTAGTACATACAAAATTTGAATTACCTATACAAGATGTAGGTAGAACAATAAAAAATATAGGTACTACATCTTGTGGGAAATGCAAAGTTTGTGTCTATGTAGATAGTGTTTTTCCTTACATAAATGGAATAAGCTTCAAACCTACAGGTTCTTTTAGCTGTGTCACAGAACAAGTCTTTTATATTATAAAGTGTGGATGCAAAAAGTTTTACATAGGACAGACTAAAAGAATGTTTAAAGTTAGGATTATAGAACATTTGAGAGATATTAAGAATAACAAGTTAAAGAGCCCTTTGGCTCAACACTTTGTAAAATATCATAATTCTGACACTGCTAGTTTTAGGGTGTCTATTTTAGAACACATTACTAGAAATGAAGTTAGTGAGGATAAAATAAAAAATGAACTTTTAAGGAAAGAATTAATTTTCATTTTAAAATATCAAACATTAACACCAAAAGGGTTAAATACTGACTGTTGCTGGAAGAGTGTGATATAAACACATTATTGTTTTTTAATTGAATTCTTAATTGTTAAATTGACTTTTAATTGTATAATGAGTTCATAGAAATGTGTATAAATACTAAATGGAAGTGTATTGTTAGTTACTCCTTGAAGGCTTTGTGAAGCCGAGGCGCTAGAGAATCTACAGAGAATAAATTGGTTTGGTGAACTGGCAGTTGTTTTTTCAGATTATTTCTTTTCCCTGTTCCCCAGCAAAACTGGTCTTCAAAGAACTTGAATCAACAGCTGCTACAATTACTTTAATTCCCACTGCTCATCACCACATGAGAATTCTTCAATGGACCCTAGCAGTGCAATGGTCCTTTCATCAACACCCCTTAAGACATCCAGTAAAACTGTCTCAGACTTGCAGAAAGTCTCTTCTTTGGTGGATTTATTCTGAGGAGATCAGTCAAGGGTGCCCATTTATCTTTCCTTCTCCAAATACCACATTGTCTATGGATGCCTTATAGTTGAGGTGGGGGGGGGGGGCATTACTTGATTTCTCCAATTCCAATGATGGCTTGACATTCCAGGATTTCTTCCCCAGTTCAAAAAATTCTAGTCTCATCTCATAAACCTTTGACTAGGAAGATTAACAAAAGTAAATAGAAAAGGTTTTCTTTTTGGGGTCATTAGAGAGAGTTAGATCCTTTTGCTGCTCCACTTCCTTCTATTCTAGATTTCCTTGCCTCGATTGTTCAAGGTGAAGAAAGTTTTTCCACTATTAAAGTTCAGTTAGCAGCCATCTCCAGCTATCATATTGGAGATAATGCTTCTCCTTTAGCATCATCTAAATTACGTAAGGCTTTTCTTAAGGGTACCTTTTTACTCAGACCTCCAATAAAGGACCCTACTCCACCTTGGGACCTTATGTTAGTTTTGCAAACTTTAGTACATTCTCCTTTTGAACCATCATCTAAAGTAGATGTCACATGTCTTTCCTGAAAAACTGTCTTTCTGGTGGCTATTACTTCTGAAAGATGACTATCTAAACTCCAAGCACTATCTTCTAAAACATCGTAGTTAAATTATTGTGAAAATATCAGCAAGTGACCAGACTGACAATGTACTACTGTATCCGTTATTATTTATTGTACTTAAAAGTCTTGCCAAACAGTCAACACTGTCAGAGCTATTTTAGTTCTATTATAACATGACTCGAATGAAAGTCTCTCAAAATCCATGCACCCTGGATTACATCTCTGAAGAAGAGAAAACAATGTCCAGTTTCTATATTCTTTTCAAAGCAACAGATGTTGTTTTTCAATGTCCTTGCAGTTTGCATGATTGATTTCTGTTCCATGTCCTTCTTTGGTTATTTTCTTCCTTGCTGTATCTGAAGACTTCACAAAAAGACCCTGTTGCAACTTCCTTCTTTGTATGTCCAAAATATTATGCCATTTACAGTTTATGTCTAGTTCACAAAAACAAACTAAATTGGACAAACACATTTACAGTAAAGCTAACTAAGCATGTTTTATTTTCGCAGGTGTCAGACACATAGCTGTTATTAATTATCTATTCTTAACTGCTTTCATGCTTGCTTAAGCAAATTGTCTTATGCGGTTCAGCCTTGCAGTTTCTGCTTTTACAGAGTAACATTTATTTCAAAATCTTGTAACAAGTTTAACCCTTGCTTTACCAGTCAAACCCTTGTATTAATAAGAAACATACAGCCTTTGCATTGAAGCATATATTTACTTGCTTTGGGGAAAGTATATTTAATTTTATATAATCTCTATCAATCGTATTTGATTTTTCACAAAGACAGAGTTACTTTATGCGCAAACCCTTCCTTTTTATCAAAAATTGCCTGCTAAGCCAACATCAATCATGTGATCAATGTGCTAATTTTCTTCCCCAAATTTGAAAATAAATAAATCACCGTTCATCTTCTAGATGTACATAGACAACTTTATTTTTAAACCGGGACAATGTAACTAGAACTAGTAAAAAGAAACCCAACTTGGCTCCCCAGACACTGTGAACTTTAATAGATCAAAGTACCATGAGTACAACATGAAAGTGCAGATAAAAAACTTGTGGTTCAAACTAAAAACTTAGCACTTTCACCCATTTGAATTGTCGGGCATCATCAGAGTAAAGCAGCCCATCTACTTTATTACCATTAATAACCTCTGCTTTAGTACACACCCCTCTTGGTAACCAACCAGTGTAAAAAAACAATTAACAAGTTAAAGCAACAAAGTACAATTTCATAAAAATGTTTAAATTAAAGATATGAATTGTAAAATAAAATAAAACATAAATCAATCACAATAATATTAAACAAATGAAAAACATTGTTTAACAGAACACACAACCAATAATACGTATTAAATCTTCTTCTTCTTCTTTTGGCTTTTCCCAGTTAGGGGTCACCACAGTGGATCATCTGTCCGCTCATGATTGGCAGTGGAGTTTTACGGTGTCGAGTTGCCAGCCCGGCACCCAACCTTCCACAGAAGGCACACACATGCACACACTCACACCTAGGGCCAATTTAGAGTGTCCAGTCCATCTACTGCATGTCTTTGGGATGTGTGAGGAAACCGGAACACCCGGAGGAAACCCACACAACCACAGGGAGACATGCAGACTCTGCACAGAAGGCACTCCAGCCGAGAAGCGAACCAGTGAACCTCTTGCTGTGAGGCGGCAACACTAATCGCTGCACCACCGTGGCCGCCCAATAATACGTATTAAATAATCGACTTAATTAAATAGGTGTTGATTTGTATTTTAGAATACTAGATAGGGAGATGTGTTCATTTATACCTGGAGGTTTGGAAGCATCTAGTCTCAACTGCCAGATGCACTCCCTCATCTCCAGTAAAGTTTTTGCATCACCTCCCCTGTCATTAAATGGAATTCTGTCTATAACAAAAAACACCAGTAAGCCAAAAATACAGCAAACCTTGAATCCTGGTCTCTACATAAATACTTTAATGAACAAAAACCAAACCAAACAGAAGACAATTCACGATACAGTCCACAGTCCACAGATACTAAGCACTTTCACCCACTGAGATGGGGCATCATCAGAGTACAAAATACTATTGCTAATCATCCCTTATATACTAATTTCAAAAACAATTAAATAAACAATTAATCAATAATCATAATTATCATTGAATAGCCAGTGCTTCACATCTTACAGAAACAGTAAAATATAAGGATCTGTATTACATAAATACAACCTTGTGTTAGTTTAGATGTAACATTAAAACATTTTTTGAAACACCAAAAAATATATAAATGTTTAATTATTGTTGTGTGTGTACCTTAAAATGTAGTGCGTTGATGATAAAAATGTATATGCATATAAATACAAAATGTGAATATTAAATATAAATACAAATCTAAATAGAGATATAAATATAATTAAAAATATAAATATAAATATATATATATATATATATATATATATATATATATATATAAATATGAATGTAAATATAAATATTAAATATAAATATATATAATTGTGTATAATTTAGTATATATAAAAAATATTTAATGATGTACTTGGTCTTATAAAATAAATTGTGTTAAAATGAACATGTTGTATAAAATATGTGATTTGTAAAAAAATAGTGAAACATGGTAGGGTATAAATTCACTTAAACATTTGATTTCAAACAATAAGTGTGTGATAATGATATAACTTTAATTCATATAAAATGTGATCTAAGTTTGAGTATGCTGGAAATAGCTATTTGTTCATTGAGGCCAGGCCATTTGCAGGCATTGAGCCTGAGTTGCCATAAGCATTCTTTGGCTTCTAACATAGTTTTTTCATCGCCACCTTTGTGTATGTTAGGTGGTATTCTATCAATAACAAAAAACAAAAATCTTTTAAAATTAGTACAGTTTATACTGTGATTAAATAACATATTGGTAGTTTTGTGTCTTTTAATGTCACTTAGGTGTTCGGTGATACGTGTTTTTAGTTTTCCCTATGTAGAATGCTTGACATGCTGTACATATTGCTGCATAAACAACCATACTAGAATTGCAGTTACAGTGGCCTGGGCATTTGAGGGTTTTTCCGTGATTATAAATGGAAATATAGGGACCATCATTGATGAATCTACACACATGACATGAGCCACATTTGCTCATCCTAGAGTGCCTAAGCAGATCACTGTTAAAATTGTTCTCAAATACATTTTTCAAGTTTTTCCCTTTGCTGTATGTAAATTTAGGTGCAGTTCCTAAAATACCTAAAAGTTCCACGTTTACATCTATAACACTAGTCCATGCTTCTTGGATGCTAGTGACAATCTCTTGTGTTCTGTTGTTGAATGGAATAATAAGTGTGTCACTTCTAGCTACAGTTACCTTAGGGGTAATCTCTTCTGATGTTTCATAAATAATGATAGGTTTATATTTAGTCAGCCTCATAGTTTTCACCTCCTTACTAATAGTGAAAACAAGATCATAAGGGTAGCCTCTATCAAAAAACATACTCATAAGTGCATCCAGTTCCTGTTCAAACACTTGATTGTCACTGATTATTCTAGACAATATGACCATCTGGCCTTTGACCAGTAGTTATTATGCTGAACACTGATTATTACAAAAGAATGACAGATTTACTAGATGACAATGACACTTATGTAAAAGTGACTAGGTACGACGTCAATAGAGCATACACTACAATTGATTGGTTAATTTATGAGTATTTGATGGATGCAAAAATTGACCATAATATTTTCAAATACATCTCTGTGGAATTCCCTAGTACACCTTCAATCTTTGGGATTCCAAAAATTCACAAGGATATACACCACCCCCCATTCAGACCAATAGTGTCAGCTAAAGGCTCAAAAACTGAAGCTGTAGCAGCTTATGTAGATTTTAACTGCAAAGATATTTTGAAAAGTTTACCGCATATTCTCAGAGATTCATGACATTGTTTAGAATCAGTTAGAGAATTTTCAAAAAACTTTGATTTTAAATCTAACTTTTTTATGGCTACTATAGATGTTGTTAATCTTTTTTCTGTTATTCCCCATGAAAAGGGGACGGAAATGTTTGAAACTTGTCTTAACATGCACAAAAGATTCAATTTCTCTGAAAACCGTTTACTAACTGAAATGCTTGAAATGGTTTTAGAAAACAATTTTGTGTACTTCAACAACAACTATTACATACAGAAAAAAGGTGTTGCTATGGGGGCCAGATGTGCCCCCATTTATGCAAACTTAGTTTTAACACAATGGGAGTCTGAATTCATATTTACTAGTATTTTTTGGAAGAAGATTTTATTATATCTGCGTTATTTGGATGACATTTTGATTTTTTGGGGGGATCTAAGGAAGAGTTCAATGATTTTATTATGTTTTTAGGATAATCTACTAATTTTTTAAAATTCACTAGTCATATTTTTGACAATAATGTTGAATTCTTGGACATTAAGCTTACTGTTGTTAACAATAGAATTGAATCAACTTTATTCAGGAAGAAAACACTCTAATTCGTTCCTACACTTCGACAGCTGTCATCCATTTCATCAAAAAAGGAACCTGGTCAAAGGCCAGATGGTCATATTGTCTAGAATAATCAGTGACAATCAAGTGTTTGAACAGGAACTGGATGCACTTATGAGTATGTTTTTTGATAGAGGCTACCCTTATGATCTTGTTTTCACTATTAGTAAGGAGGTGAAAACTATGAGGCTGACTAAATATAAACCTATCATTATTTATGAAACATCAGAAGAGATTACCCCTAAGGTAACTGTAGCTAGAAGTGACACACTTATTATTCCATTCAACAACAGAACACAAGAGATTGTCACTAGCATCCAAGAAGCATGGACTAGTGTTATAGATGTAAACGTGGAACTTTTAGGTATTTTAGGAACTGCACCTAAATTTCCATACAGCAAAAGGAAAAACTTGAAAAATTTATTTGAGAACAATTTTAACAGTGATCTGCTTAGGCACTCTAGGATGAGCAAATGTGGCTCATGTCATGTGTGTAGATTCATCAATGATGGTCCCTATATTTCCATTTATAATCACGGGAAAACGCTCAAATGTCCAGGCCACTGTAACTGCAATTCTAGTATGGTTGTTTATGCAGCAATATGTACAGCATGTCAAGCATTCTACATAGGGAAAACTATCAGAAAACTAAAAACACGTATCACCGAACACCTAAGTGACATTAAAAGACACAAAACTACCAATATGTTATTTAATCACAGTATAAACTGTACTAATTTTAAAAGATTTTTGTTTTTTGTTATTGATAGAATACCACCTAACATACACAAAGGTGGCGATGAAAAAACTATGTTAGAAGCCAAAGAATGCTTATGGCAACTCAGGCTCAATGCCTGCAAATGGCCTGGCCTCAATGAACAAATAGCTATTTCCAGCATACTCAAACTTAGATCACATTTTATATGAATTAAAGTTATATCATTATCACACACTTATTGTTTGAAATCAAATGTTTAAGTGAATTTATACCCTACCATGTTTCACTATTTTTTTACAAATCACATATTTTATACAACATGTTCATTTTAACACAATTTATTTTATAAGACCAAGTACATCATTAAATATTTTTTATATATACTAAATTATACACAATTATATATATTTATATTTAATATTTATATTTACATTCATATTTATATATATATGTATTTATATTTATATTTTTAATTATATTTATATCTCTATTTAGATTTGTATTTATATTTAATATTCACATTTAGTATTTATATGCATATACATTTTTATCATCAACACACTACATTTATAGGTACACACACAACAATAATTAAACATTTATATATTTTATGGTGTTTCAAAAAAATTTTTTAATATTACATCTAAACTAACACAAGGTTGTATTTATGTAATACAGATCCTTATATTTTACTGTTTCTTTAAGATGTGAAGCACTGGCTATTCAATGATAATTATGATTATTGATTAATTGTTTATTTAATTGTTTTTGAAATTAGTATATAAGGGATGATTAGCAATAGTATTTTGTACTCTGATGATGCCCCATCTCAGTGGGTGAAAGCGCTTAGTATCTGTGGACTGTGGACTGTATCGTGAATTGTCTTCTGTTTGGTTTGGTTTTTGTTCATTAAAGTATTTATGCAGAGACCAGGATTCAAGGTTTGCTGTATTTTTGGCTTACTGGTGTGTTCTACTTCTGGATGACATTGCTATAACAAAAAACAAAAATCTTTTAAAATTAGGACAACTAACACTATGTGTATACAAGGCACTATTGGTTCTTTTGTGTCTGATGTCTCTTAGGTGTTCCAGGATTCTATGCCTTAACTTTCTTGTAGTTTTTCCAACATAAAAAGTTGGACAGCTTAGACATGTAGCAATGCAAACAACCATCCTGGTGTTACAATTACAGTGTCCCGGACACCTAATGCTTCTGTAGAAACCTTGAACTGCTACATAAGGGCCGTTATTTATGAACTTACAAGTACTGCATAAACCACATTTGCTCATTTTTCAGCTTTTATATGTTTCAATGTTTGTTTCTGTTTCCATCAGTTCTTTAAGGTTTCTGCCCCTAATATACATGAAGACTGGGTTGTTCACTATAATGTTTAAAGTGTCTTGGTCAAAGGAGCTTTGCCATGTGTCCTTAATAACACTAATAATTTGTTCTGCTTGCTCGTTGTATGGTAAAATCATCGCCCGTTTTCTGTGTTGTATATGCGAGACTGAGGCCAGGACTCCCTCTTCCTGGGTTGCCTTAGTTAACCCTCCATGCAAAATGGGTTTAAAGACTGTAAGTCTTTTGATTTCTACTTCATTTTTAATTTTATACATTTCTTCTTGCGGATAACCCCTCTCAATAAACATTTGAATGAAACCAGTCAACTCAATATTTAACAGCTCGTCCTCGCTAATCAACCTAGACAATCTGACCATTTGGCCTTTGACTAAATTATTCTTGATATAGTGTGGATGACAGCTCTGAAAATGCAGAAAATTGTTTGAATAAGTTTTTTTATGATAAATACTAGAATGTAAGTTAACTTCATTTGAACTCCTGTATAGCAATATATCAAGATAGTTATAGGTTTCCTCGTGAATAGTATATGTAAATCTTAGAAAAGATGTAGTGCTGTTAAGAAAATCAACAAAAGTGTAGATCTCATCCCTTCTACCTTTCCAAAAAATTAGAATGTCATCCAGGTAATGCAAATAAAGTGTTACCTGCTTCATGTGTTCAGAGTGAAAAACCTTCTCCATCTCCCATTCAGCCAATACCAAATTGGCATATATTGGTGCACATCTAGTGTCCATAGCAACTCCTGTAACTTGTCTATAGAGTTCCCCCTCATATCTAATGGAAATTATTTGACAAAATCATATCCATGAGATCTACCATCAAACTTCTTTTCACTGTGTGGAAACCACTATATTTGTCCAAACATTTACTAAACATTTTTAAACCTTGTTCCTGAGGAATAATCGAAAAAAGATTTATAACATCAATTGTCACCATTAAAAAAGTTTCATCCATTTTTTTCTGCCTAATCACCTCAAGACAATGCCATGAATCCCTCAGAATGTGTGGAAAACAGTTTACAATGCCTTTACAGTGAAAATCTACAAAGGAAGCCATTGCTTCTGTTTTAGAGCCTTTGGCTGACATAATTGGAGGGAAAGGTGGATCCTTCTGATTTTTGTGAATTTTTGGTTTTCCGAAAATGGAGGGAGTTACCGGAAAATCAACCATCAAATACTGGTATTCGTTATCATCAATAACCCCTTCCATTAACCATTCATAAAGACACCAATCAATTTTGGTGTATACCATCAACATTTCATTCCTAGAAACTCTAGCATAAGTTTTGGTGTCATTCAATAAATTGTACATTTTGTTGGAATAATCAGTGTTAGACATAATCATCACCCCCCTCCTTTGTCAGGTTTCATGACCCTATAATTGTTGGTAGATGTTAGTTCATGAAGACAAAATCTCTCCTCGGGTGTCAAGTTGTCAATTTCGCCTTACAACCTTTAATCAACCTTCTAATCTGTACCTCACATAACTTCTCAAAGGTATGTATACAAGGGTGAACAGGGGGAATAAAAGTACTCAACCTTCTAAGCTCAATAACATTGTCAGTCATTGGACCAGCTTTTTTGTGAAAAAACATTTCTAAATTCAGCTGTCTAGTATACATTTTAAAACTAATCAAAACTTTAGCTATTTCATGTCTAAAAGTGGGAACAAACGTAAACCCCTTCTTAAATAGAGACAAATAATTGTCCGTTAACTCTAAGTTGGAAAAATTGTAAACACAAACGTTATCAACCTTGATCAAATTGCATGTAAGTTCAATATTAGTTTGATGGATTGCAACCAAAGAATCACTCTCAAATGTCACAGTATCTATGATCCCATCAGTGTCTGTGTTTGTTGTAGTTCCTAAACCTGTATTGATAATCAGTGACCCAGATGGCCGCTTCACATCAAGGAAAAAAGGTTCAGCAGCAAGAAAAGAGCATCCAACCCCTTCTCTGTCACTTAAAAAATCACGTGAAATATCACAAGAGGTGTCACAGTGTAATAACTGTGAAATAATTTAATTGTCTGATGTAATTAAACTGTTTGAAGTGGTCTGGTGTTCCACTAAGACCACGTCTGCTTGTTGTTGTAGAACCTCTGCCCTCTCTCCCTCCCCTGTTGTTGGTTGCACTCTCGGATACATTCTGAGCACCTTATAGGATGGTGGTCTAAAAAAACATTGTTTTCCTGGTGAATATCAGTCTCAGTCAATGATGGGTTCAGGCGCCTAGGCAGCATGACATTTCCCTGTGGTACATTTGACTGGGGACACATGGCTGAAGTGACATTCAGCTGCAGAGAAATATGGCTGTTTGCAAATTCCCTGTGGGCAAAGAGAAGCACATACTGCCATGCTCACAGCTTTAATAGCCAAAGGTATGGTGGCAGAAGAAGTAATGAGTGTTGTGCTCATTGTAGAGGACATACTTATATAACTACAACATGTAGAAGTGTGCTACAGCATGGAGGAAATCCTGCAGGCTACTGTAGTCACATTTATGCTCCAATATGCATTTTAGGTAATGTTCCCTAGACAATGTGAAGGGGGAAGTGGTCCACACACTCCAATTATAAAGGCTCTGCCCATTGTGCACTGCATTTTTACTGCCACTGACATGCCCTCTGGCCAGCCTGCTGTTGATGCCTGCCATATTGCCTGTTGTCTCATGTTTCCTTGGGGACCCTGGACATTGTTTTCCCCCTGTACATTTGGTTATTAAAGCTGTGGGCATGGCAGTGTATGCTTCTCTTTGCCCACAGGGAATTTGCAAACAGCCATATTTCTCTGCAGCTGAATGTCACTTCAGCCATGTGTCCCCAGTCAAATGTACCACAGGGAAATGTCTCATTGCCTAGGAGCCTGAACCCCTGTTTAATTTAACTGTTTTAATTTCAAGACCCTTTTTTACAAAATTGTCCATCTCAAGCAAAATTCTATCATATCTGTGTTTGTTGAACTCAAAAAGCAAGTCTTTCGTAATGTTACTGTTGAGCAGCCCAAGCTCCTTTTTCAAAGAGTCTAATCTACTAGTGTTATTCCAAACTATAATTTTCATTAGTTCCATACCTGTCTGGTCGTAGAAAGCCAATAACTCTTGAAGCCCATCCATACTTACTTCGAAGCCCATAGGTAGTTTGAATAACCTGAGCCCCTTCGGCATTTGTTTGAGCTCAATAGATCTCTCCAGGAACACATTGTCCATTTGTAGGGCTTTCAGGTTTTTTAAGGTTGCTTTCAAATAAACCAAGTTGTGCTTTTAGTGTACCCAATTCTGGCTGTTGTCTAGATTCAGGTTTCCAATCTGTAGCCGGAACTTTCAGAAGGGTGTCAAAGCTCTTGGGCGAACATAAATTGGTTCTAGTAAGTTGATGACCAGATGCACTAGCTTTATTACATACAAACACATTGGGATTGAGACTTAATAACTTAAACTTAAAAATAAATTTATAAACAGTCTGACTACTGCACTCATACATGTTAACACGCTGGCTGTTCACTCATAATGGCACTGCTTCCTGCACATGCTCTACATTTATATGCATGTGCCCTCACTTTGAAATGCTTCTTAAAGTCACAACACATGCTCTGCTCTACATCCTCCCTCTTTAAGAAATAAGTCATGCACAGTAATAATAACAATAATCATTGACATACAATTGCACAGACATAATCCTTTGATATGCAGTTATACAGAACTAATTAGAAGTTAAACAATCATGTCTAGGTTGTTGTGTATTTTACACTTGATCTGGAAATACAACCTGATCATGTGACATAAAAATTAGGACTGGGTTTAGCAATGGGGACTGTCTTTAATGAATTTTCAACTTCAGGGACATCTGGGACATCATCAGGAATGGTAATAGGTACTGAGTCATGTCCTTCAACAGGAACATCTTTGGATTTCTCTGAGATCTAAAGTCTGTATCACAGGTACAATGCTGTGATATCGATTCAGACACCAGAAGAAGATGCCTGCAATTTCTTCTGTATTCTATACCCTCAGATTCTACTAAGTAAGATCTCAGCTTGGCACATACACCTCTCACTTGACCAATTTGATCAAAATCTTTCACTGTTTGCATCCTCACTATCTCTTCTTCTTTCTATGGATAAATAAATCTGCTCATTTTATCATAGTTGGGCTTCTGGAATGAAAGCTTTTTGAATAGTTGGGCTTTGATTGCTCTGGTGTTTTTAGCATTAGGCAACAACAAATTGGAAATGATAGGCAAGGTTGTTCTGGTTTGCCTAGATGAAAGTCTCTCTGAGCAGGTGAGCCAAGTAAATTGTTATGAGGTATATTTCTGAGATTAAGCAAATTCAAGAAAACATCGGCATTGTCATACTTTGACTCTCTAGTAATTGCTTTGCAGTTTGTACTGCATGTTCAGCTATGCCATTTGACTGTGGATACTCAAGACTACTGGTAACGTGGATAAAGTCCCACTCTTTTGCAAATTTCTGAAATAGCTGACTGATAAACTGGGCACCATTGTCACCAATAACTTTGTGTGGACTACCATGGACTGAGAAATGACATTTTGTCTTAGTAATGACAGTACTGGACGTTAGGTTAAGTAGCAGATCGATCTCGAACCAATTTGAATAAGAGTCTACCAACACTAAGTAATGATGACTATTCCACTTGAAACTGTCAGTGGCTACTGTTGACCAGGATAGTTCAGGAATCTGGTTTAGCTGAAGTGGCTCTTTTTGCAAATGTGGTTTAGTACTATTGCATACTGAACATGATGAAAGCACTTTATACATATCTTTTGACAGAAAAGGCAAAATACTAGTCCTTTTGCCCTTCTTTTGGTAGCTTTGAAACCTGGGTGGTCACGATGAAAAATGTGGATGTACTCATGTTGTAAGGAACTAGGAATGACAACTTTAGGACCTTTGAAAATGATTCCATCTTCCATCAACATCTCATCTCTGTAAGGAAAATAAGGTTGCACTTCTGTTGGTACACAAGATTGCTTTGATTGCCATCCAACATTAATGAAGTGGTGGAGTTTTTGCAAAATTGGATCAGTCTTTGTTTGATCTCTTAGCTCATCAAGTCTTGCGGTAAAAAAATGACGCACTTCCATGCCATCAAATTTAAAATTCTCTGCATCAAGCTTTTCTGTGGTATTTCTTAGTGATCTGGATAAGGTATCAGCCAGATAAAGAATTTTGCCTTTTGTATAGACCATTTTGAAGTTGTACTTTTGTAATCTGAGCATCATTCTTTGTAGTCTTGCTGGAGCTGTATGCATAGTCTTTTTTAAAATAGTAAACCTCAAACAGAACTTCCACCAGTACAGCAAGTGCAAAGGCCCTGAAACTGTAATGCAAAAGCAAAAAAACAGCCAGCACTACAGTGAGAGGAAATAATCATATTTAATTACAAAACATACTGGTTTCTGCTACAAGCCTTCTTCAGGATTCTTACATCTGTTAATATTTCAGACAGCTTTTACATGCCAAGTGTACCAATCATGTTAACTATCTCATTAATGATTAAATACATGATTGCATAAACCAAATAAAGAGTAATGTTCGCAAGTCCATGCTGAAAACTGTCAGGGTCATTTTAACATATTGGTCATAAATGCCTGGACTGAAATGCTAGAAATGCACATATATAAAAAGGAAATGTCATCAAGCATAACTAACAATTGAACATATTTTTAAAGATGTTCATTTAAACCCGGTGAAAACAAGCCACCTAATTTAATGATCCAGGTATGTTCTTTTTATTTAAAATGTTATGCCAACCAGCTTTCATGTTCCTGCTGCCAATAATTCTGTCAATAACAATGAATTTAAAATATGCTGTTGGATGTTGTAAAGAATGCTTGTATAGAGCATTGGAAGGATTTTTATTTCTAATACTGCTAAGATGTTCAGATATGCGTAGTTTAAGTGGACGAAAGGTTTGATCTAAATAAAAGGCCAAACAGATATAAGTCACAAGGTGTATAATCCAGTCGGAACTGCAATTTGCAAAAATATTAATATGTACATTTTTTGGAGTGTTTTTACTGGTAAATTCTTTTGTCTTAGTAACATATCTACAAAGGGTACAATGACCACAAAGGACACAACCAGATAAGACCCCACCATCTAGTGTACCTTGGGGAAGTTCACAATGTAATAAATTATCTTTATAGTAGTTAAAAAAGCCACCTAGTGTCTTCCCTCTTCTGAAAGAGAAATGACACTTATCATCCAACATATTCAAAAAACTTTCTTCAGCCATTTATTCCAGTGTTTGTGAATCAAATTCATAAACCTATATGTATTACATGCACAAGTTGCATTGAATCTGATGATGTCATGTTTCCTTCTAGTATGATGTTGATATTGTAATAAATCACTCCTATCATAAGTCTGAACTAAATTACTGGTCTGGATAACTTGGCTTTTCCTATAGCCCCTATTGGAAAATCTGGTAATAAAGTCTTGCTGTTGAAATTCAAAGGCATCTGGGGTTGAACAAATATAACGTATCCTGAGAAATTGGGATTTAGGAATATTGTGTATGATGTGTTTGGGGTGACAGCTTGATGCATGTAATAAACTGTTAGAACTTGTTTGTTTTCACCAAATATTACAAGCCAAAGTACTGTCATATTGACGGGTTATTTCAACATCCAGAAATGAAATACAGTTAACATCATAATGAACTGTAAATTATACACCACACTTATTTTCATTAAGATAGTTAACAAATTCTTGAAGATACCCTGAGTCTGCTCTCCAAATGAGCCAGCAATCATCAAGATATCTTCTCCAAATATCAATTTCATCCAAGAACAAATTGTGATTATAATCATAGTTAATTTGTTGTTCCAAATAGCCCATGAATAGGTCAGCATAAATGGGTGCAAATGATGCACCCATAGCAGTGTCCATTAATTGTAAATAGCACTTATCATTAAAGTAAAATGCATTTTTAATCAAGACATGTTCAGCAAGACACACCAGAAATTTATTGAAACCAGGACTATATAGAAGAATACACCCCAGCCAATACTGCAAAGCAATCAGACCAGTCCAATGAGGTATGCTGGTATACAGTGATTTAACATCTAGGGTACACATGATCCATCCAGGTTCAAGTTGGGACTCCGAAATGATATTCAAAAACTGGGTTGTATCCTGAATTCTAGCTCTAACACCTTTAAGTAGGGGCTTGAGATAGACAGTCAAAAAGGCAGAGAGACGTTTGGTCAAAAAATCATTCCCAGATACAATTGGTCTACCCGGTGGTAGTTGTGGATCTTTATGTATTTTAGGAAGTAAATACAAGTGTTGTGGTAAAGGATCTGAAACAGATAGCTTAAAGTTTGTTTACTAATGATGCCTTCATTTAGGGCAAGACATAAAAAAGTATTGATTTCTTGTTTAAACTTGTAAGTAGGATCAATAGCCATATTAGTGTAGAACCTACCATCAGAAAGCTGGTTGTCTGCTTCAGCCAAATACATAGACCGATCCAAAACAACTACAGCACCACCTGGAGATTTAATTGTAATTCCACTAATCTAGTATATATTGCGTTATGTTCAGGCTGTACTGCATTTTACGTAGGCATGACTACTAGGAATCTAAGTACATGTATTAAAGAACATTATTATGCCATTAGAACCAATGATGATAAGAATGCTTTATTTAAACATTCTGTAGTTTGCAGTTCCTATAAAAAATTTACCTTTAGTGTCCTGGAACATATTAATGTTGATTTAAGGGGTGGAGAGAAAAGAATCATTATGGCAACTTAGGCTGGGTGCTGATAGCTTCCCAGGTCTAAATGAATTTATTAATATTAAATGTTTTTTAACAGACAGTGGATAGGAAGATAGCAATGATGTGTGTATTTTTATTTTTGTTTTTATTTTATTTTTGTGTTTTTTAATATACTAATTGCATTTAATTGTATTAACTGTTGCTTTTTTGTACTAATTAATTGAAGGCATTGATTAGTAATTTTGTAATTAACTTTGTAGGAGGCACATGAGCATGTATATAAGCTGTTTTAAAATTGCATGCATTTGTATTTCTGAAGATGTCTTTCAGACGAAAGCATTGAGTAAAGTTTTTTTACACTAATTCCTGGTTGGTGTCTTCCGCTGCTGCTCCAGTGTTTGTTTTTTATTTGTTTTTTTTATCACTGGTGGTCATTTTATTAGTCAGTTGGTTCTGTAACTGGACAAATCACACCTTGCTGCACGATTTTATCTAAATGGACTTTGACTCTATCCTGCATAACTACTGGAGCTCTTCTCACTGGTCTGACCACTGGACTGACCTCTGGGTCTAATTTCATGGAGTACACAACTGAAAGTTTGCCTAGCTTGCCTTCAAAAATATCAGCATACTATGTGAAAATAGCATTAGTGTAACTAGAACTAGAACATGTGCTTACATGATGGATTTCTTTGAAAAAAAAAGTTTCATTTTTAAACTGTCCCTGAGACCTAAAAATGACTCTACAGGTCTTTTGATTACTTAAAACTGCAAGCTGTAACTGTTCCCAGATGAATAGCATGAAAGCACTAATGAGCCTTTAGTTTGAATCTCTTTACCTCCATAAGCAACAGGCTTCACACAATTAACCAAATTAAGTTGTTTACCAGCTATTACTCTAGCAGATATTTCTGCTGACATAATATGGCACTTTGAACCAGTGTCCACTTTGAGCTCTCTGGCTTTACCATTAATCAGGACAGTACAAAACACTATTTTTTGCTAACAAATCCACTGCATTAACTTTCTCACCAACCACTGATACACCACATACCTCTCAACCTGGAAACATCAAAAATCTGGACAAGACCCATGAAAAATAGGTACAGATCTGTACACTGATTAACATAAACTTTGCATACATAATTGTGTAACCCCACCCACTCCAATGGAATTGTGGGATACCAACTTTCAAACGCAAACTGAAGAACAACCAAAATATGATATCAGAGTTGCCCTGCAGCTATTCCAATGTCCCATAACCTGGCCATTTTGCCCCATTTTTCACAAACACTAATGTGTGCATACTGCTGTACTTCTGCAATGATTATTTGGATTTATTTTTACATTTTATAGCACAATGCACAAACAATACTGTCTCACAATGAAAATAGACTTAGCATTAAAATGTCTCTGCCCTTGAAACTCACATTCATTGAAACAGCATTGAAATCCACACCACAACCAAAGAAAATGCATCTGGCTAGTGGTGGATAAAGATTACCTTTGGGCTGTTTTCAAATCATAGGTCCCTTGCACAAAAAACAAGAAACATACATGTGTTCTTTGATACACCTTCCTGACTTTATTAAATTATATTCCTTGTATAATACAGCACACTTGTTAGATTTAGAGTGCATGTTAAATTTATTGTTTGAACATTTTTCCAGTAGGCAAAGAAACAAAATGCATGAAACAATAATGACAAAACTGCCCAATTCAGAACATTTCCAAATATAAAAATAGAATGACAGTAGTGTAAGCCATAGGCATCTTGCAAAGCTTCTCGCACTTATTTTCAATTACATTTTTTTTTTTGGGGGGGGGAACAAAAGGCTAAAAACCAGGGACACATTTTAAACATTGCTTGTATAATTTTGGAAAGTTGCTAGAATAAAATGTTATGTTATAACCATGCATTTCACTGCCAAGTCTTGGCCCCAGGACCCTGTGCACTACATCAGAGCAACACACCTCTAGGCCAAATCAGCAGTTTCCTGAAAGAAAGAAAGATGGAAACGTAAATGGCTATTATTTAGTGAATTCATTTTTCACTTCTCACCATGGCTCTCAACCTCGTAGCACATAGTTCTCAATGTCTTAGCACAAACAACCCGGACAAAAACAATGATGGGGGAATACAGCCCCAAAATAGGGACAAGTTTCAAATACTGATCTTATAAACGTAGAAAATTGCTAGAATAAAAAGTTTTGTGTTACCATTTATTTTCTGAAGAATATGAAGTCTGAAATTCAAATGCCTGTCATTATTTAGTGAATTCAGTCCTTCAGTGATTTGCCACAAAAATCATGAAAACTACAGATTTTACAAGGAACAGAACAAAAATATGAGGCATAAATTCACAAGTGGTGGTGGCCAGGGACTTTAGGCTCTTTTTACCTGTACCCAAGGTACAGGGTTTGAGCCTGACTGACTACCTCTCTAGCCACTAGGTGTATTCACCTGGGGCATTTTCACACACACACACACACAGCTTTCATTCACAAGAAGATAGTTTTACCTCAAAAGCACACAGTTTTCATTCACAAGAAGATAAAGCTCTGTAGTATATTTCCAACCACTATTGTAGATATTAAATATCAAGATAGGAAAGTCCTTCCACATATTCACAATTTGTATTCTAGAAATAAACTATTAATATGCTTTAACAAAATCATGACAGTGATTGTTGGTGCTCATCTACTCTGAGTTCCTGAAGGCAGATATGTAAGCTTCAATTGTGATATCTCCATTACAATTGACAGTAAATATTCAATGATGCTGTATTCTCATCCCAGACCCTACATTATCCTTTAAAACCCATTTCTGAAATCTACAACAGACTAAATAGGCATATCAAATTTTGATTTTAGGCATTAGCAATTTACTGTATTTTTGAGCTTGTTGTATTGATAAACTTGTACTTAAATGACATCTAGAGAATAGCTTAATGCAAGTTGCCATTTCTTATGCATACTTCTCACACAAAGTACAGATTCTTCATACCTTATCTTCAAATGATTTATCTGTTCCCCATAATGCAATATTACTGCACCACTAGAAATTGAATAAAGTCATTACCTGACCACTGTGTGGCTCATTTCCTGTTCTGGTCTTTATTTTCCAAACATATCTACTTTGAAATCTGGCTCCCCCTGATATGTAACATACTTACTACTCACAATCACCCTTCTGGTCTTCCAGGAGTCTCACTATCCACCATAAGCTTCTCATAAAGTCAACAGAAAGCATCTAAGCCAGGATGATAAAGTCCTTCCCACTCAAAAAAATAAGCCAGCATGATAATCCCTCTCACAAAAATAAGCAGCCAGCATGTTTTCTATCCACTTTCCTGCGTGCAAAAGCCTTCCCGCTTGCAAACAGCAGTTTCCAGCTTCCTGCTTGCTAGTAACAGCCGGAAATGTGAGCCCTTGAGCTCAATTCCAACAGGCTGACAGTGCTGACATCATCGCGCACATGATAATGTCAGTTCAAAAAACAAAATAAAAATTTGAAAAAAAGCTGGGAAAAAATTCGGAAATTAAGGGTGCCACTCGATAATTGTGGCACCCCATTATTTGGACCCCAAAACCCGGTAAAAACTGAGTAATTCAGTATGGTTGGGAGGTATGATACACCATCTACATAGAAAGTAGAGATGCAGCTTTCTATATGAACAACTTGCTTTTTTGAGTGACTTTTTTTAATAAATGAATGAAGCTTGCTTGATTTACAAAACATTTGAAAGTGGTTCCATTTTTTACACTTGTGGCATTGCTGACCAAATGCTAAGCACTTTTCTCTTTTAGACGTGTGATTGGCACAATTCTGACAATTAACAATGAGCCTTGACTTGGGTTTTGCTGAATCACCCTTGTGCTGCACTAAACATGTCCATTTTACTGAGCTAGTCTTAGAACTTGCTAGAAAGGTATGGGGTCTCGCTAGAAATCCCACAGGGGCTGCCGCTGTGATGTGCTTAGGCCTGTTTCTGTTAGCCACATGCTGCATGCTGTCTACATTTGCTGTAGAGGCTGCTGAAACCATGCTCTTATCACTTGCAAGTATGTTTGTGTGCCTTTCTGTAAGCTTGTGTATTTGACAAATCCCTATGTTTTTGCTCAATGTTAAATCACTGTCTCAAAGCAAAATCTTTCTCACTGCAGCATTACTAACACCACACACGCCTGTCCTTTATCATCTTGTATTTCAAATCACCAAATCTGCAGATTTTAGCTTTGTTTCTTAAGTCAGTAATCTTCTTCTTCTTCTTCTTCTTGCCACAGCGGATCACCTTGTCCGCACATTGAATGGCAGAGGAGTTTTACAGTGTCGAGTTGCCAGCCCGGCGCCCAACCTTCCACAGAAGGCACACTCACACGCACACCTAGGGCCAATTTAGAGTGTCCAATCCACCTGCAGCATGTCTTTGGGATGTGGGAGGCGACCACAAGGAGGACATGCAGACTCCGCACAGAAGGCACCCCAGCCGAGGATCGAACCGGAGAACCTCTTGCTGTGAGGCGGCAATGCTAACCACTGCACCACCGTGGCCGCCCTATTCTTAAGTCAGTAATATTAGCTGCAAAAGTTTCTCCTGGCTTTTGGTTTCTTGTAAAAACTAAGTGCCTCTCCAATGTAACATTTCTCTGGGGGTAACACATTTCTCTAAATTTACATTTCAAGCACTCAGGGTCTTCCCTTTATTCATCTCATACAACAATATGATGATTTCCCCCTTCTCTTGCATATACTGCTGGTGCATACACAAATGAATGTTCTCTTTCAATGGCTTCTGACCCGACTAGATTAAGCAGAATAAATGCCCTTTTATGTGCATCTTTGTCAGAAAAAGCTGCTTGTATAAAAATATCATATTCCTGCTCAAATACTCAACAATTCTTTGCAATATTATGATCAAACATAAGTGGACTGGGTCTACAAAATGCCTCTGCCATGCCAACACACAGTAATAAAGACTCTTGTAATTATGTACAAACATACACACATATATGTCAGAAATTTATGCCAGAAACTTGTAATTATGCTCAACAGCACAAAAGACTCTTTGAAATATCTACACTTTGTGAAATAAGTCTCCGTAGCACAAGAACACTTTGAAATCACTGTACTTTGTGAAACCACTCTTAGTGTAAGAAACACTTCAAAATGACTGCACTTTGTGAATGAACTGTACACAACACAAGAAACTTTTCAAAATGACTGCACTCTGACTGCACTTTGTGAAATAACTGCACTTTGCACCCAGTAAACTATTCAAAATAATTGTACTGTAATAAAGCACTCAGTGCAAACTCTGAGATACTTTTAACAACTTTAGTTATACTTGGAATATCTTTAGTCAATATGAAATAGTTTGTCATATCAAAAAACTGGTCGTTCACTAAAAAAATGGAGTCGCTTTGCTTTTCCATGCTCATTTTGCCCTTTTATTGTACTCATTATGCTCATTTCACTTTTATCATGCTCATTATACTTTTCCTATGCTCATTTGACTTTTAATATGCTTGTTATGCAAATAAGAAGCAATTCTGAATGCTCTCATACGTATTTCAATTAATTTTACCAAGTATCATGGTTTTGAACATTTTGCTTAGTCAGTAATATGTTTTGTGCTTTTTATGTGATTAATAATGCGTTTTGTGCTTTGCAAATGCTTTGTACCATTTTCTTTATGAAACAAATCATTTATGTGACTTTTAATTACCTGAAATTAATTTCTGAACTTTTTTTTTTTCAATCATTTGAGCAGGTTGGGATGAGTCATTCCTCTATATAATTCCATTTCTAACTGTGCACCTCATGGCTCAACTTCTGGCTTCTTTCTGATTTCTTGTTGCTCAAACATCCCAGTTCTGACACCATGCCATTTAGGCATGCCATTTCTAACACCGTGTCATTCAGACATGCCACTTTGGACACCATGCCACTCAGACGTGCCACTTCTGATACCATGTCACTCGTTCAGTCAGGATAAAACAGATGAATGGTTGTGGGTTCAGTTCAAGCAGCTTTATTACATACAAACATGTCAAAGGTTTAGTAACCTAAACTTAAATAAACTTATAAACAGACTGACTACTGCACTCATACATATTAACACTCTGGCTGTTCACTCAAAATGGCACTGCTACCTGCATGTGCTCTCTATTTGTACGCATGTGCCCTCACTTTGAAATGCTTCTTAAAGTCACAACACAGACTGTGATCTACAATCATCTCCAAAAACAGAGCTGCTTTTCATTCCGTTGCTCTCTGGCACATCTTTCCATGAATGCCACCCAAGGTTACCTTAGCTTGGGACTCTGTCCCATTCATTGAAGAACAAATGAAAATGACAACATCAGATAAAGAAGTTATCTGCTCACCATAACATTCCATCTGTGTTGTCCATTTTCATTTTTCCTCAACTTCCCTCCCTCCTTCCCCCTGTCTATATCTTTTGGAAAGGCCTAAAGGAATTGTTGATAAGAACCATAGTTCCTGTTTGAGCTCTTGATATTTCAGCTATCACTTTTCTATCATAGCATTGTTATTGTATTTCTGGCAATGACACATGTAATAGCAACAAACTTGATCTGAGGTATTGCAGTGGTCAGGGGCATTATGGGTAAGCAAGGAGCTCAAGAATTCTATCCTAGAATCTATAGAAGATGGCTGAGCCGGATCCAAGGGTCGAATCCAAACCCCATTTATTGAGGAAAAATGAAAATAGACAACATAGATGGAATGTTATGGTGAGTACATAACTCCTTTTTTTTCAAAAAGAAGTTATGGGGAGTACATAAATTATTTTTTTTTTCAAAAATTAACTTTAAACAATACCTAAATAACTCTTGACTATGCTCCTACTCAACTACAGGCCAAACATTAACTGTAAGCCCCAAACACTTCCCTCAAACTGACTACATAAAATTTAACTGTATCCTAATACTACTATATGCAATTTTCTGCCTCCCAACCTTTGATTTGTTCAAACGTAAGTCCCTCATATCATTTCTCACACTTGAAAGTTTATCTAAGTATAAATCAGCTGCTATAACTCCTTCGATTAATCTATCTGCAGTACTTTCCTTCTACTTCAACTTAATATTTGTCATCAAATCAAGGTACCCAACTTTATTACTCGCAAATATCTACTACTGTACTGTAAAGTATTTTATGCTTATCTAATGTATGAAAATGTAGCTATATCACAATATTGCAGGATTTGATTTATGTTCATGTAGTTTCCTGAAAATATGTGTTTAATTCTATATCCCTATACTGCAATTGTTATCCTATGTGACTTTTACTGTGTATTTATGTGGGAAATTGTATAATTTGTTGTGAAGCTTTTCTTCAGACATCTGTTGAAAAGGTTTTTTGTCCATTTGAACTTTCCCGGTCAACAAATAGAAATAAACAGTAGATTATATTCATCATTCTCACTGGTGCAGTAGCCTTTGGCTGTTTAGGTTGTATCCTACCCAAGATAAAACAACTGAACAGTTTTCAAAAAGTTCTGTCACCCTCCCACACCTACACTCTCACTGCTGATTGGTAGTCCCTTAGAGGTAAATTAGCAGAGTGCAGACAACTTCAGAATCAGTACCTCAATGAATTTTATGAATTATAATATAGGTTTTTAGTCATCGAGCATTCACAGGCTGCCCTTGTCCATTAGGGACATAAGTGCCAAAGCAATGCTAAATTTGCAATTTCCCATCAGTTGGTCCAAGTTACAAGTGAATATAGTTGGGATGAGCTTTACTTCACATGGATGGAGATAACCTTTGAGACACATACCTATCCCTACAACATATCCTGTTTATGTCACGGACTATGTTTAGATCCTTAGAAAATATATTTCTGATGCTATTTGTTTTGTGGATATGCAACAAATCCATCAGTGTGGGATCAGAGGATATATTGTAGGCTAGGCCGTGCAGCAGCCCATTAGAGCCAGAATACAGGGATATGACTTTAATATGGTCTGCATAGGACTAGTAATTTACTCTCTGTATTCTTTTTGTGAGGAACCTGTCTGGCCTCACAAGCAGTTTCAAGTGCCTGGCTAGGGATGTGATAAAGGGTGGATTGTACTCAGTGATTGGTCTTATGAGAGCTGAGTACATTGGAACAATGACCTCCTTGGACTTGATTGCCATGCCTTTATGTACAAGTTGTAAAATTTAAAATTTAAAATGATTTTCTCACCACAGTTGACAAATGTTGGTCAAAGAACAGGTTACCTTCAACATGTATTCCCAGAACCCTGACCACTCGGTCTACTTTTAAAGGTGTATTATCAATGTGGTAATTTCCAAGGATGGCAATCTTTCCAAAGTATACTATTGTGTATTTTTTTCACATTGACCTTTGGTCCATGGCTCTGGCACCAGTTGCTTATCTGCATCAGGCCATCTTGAAAGGCATCTGTTATTGTAGGAGATTCAATGACCACATCTAGTTCACAGTCATCTGCAATCATAGTCAGCCAGAGGCCTTTGATATATGCCTTGACTTCAGAGAAGTAGATGCCAAAGAGGAGAGGCCCTAGCACCAATCCCCATGACACTCCACTGGGGACTGGACTCTTTGTGGAGGTGGATTCCTCTAACTTAACTTCTTGTCTCCCATCAGAAAGCCAGCTGGCTATGCATTGGGTGAGATATAGGTTCGTGCATAGTTTTTTAAGTTTATATACAATGCCCAAATGAGGTATTGTATCAAATGCCTTGACCAGGTTGAGTTTGACAGGATGCACTGTTCTTCCCTAATCCATTGCTTTGGTTAGCTTCTTGAAGTAGCCCACCAGATAAAGTGTACATGACCCACCTTCAACAAAACTGAATTGGGTTGGTTCCAGTGTCTGTAGGATTCCAATGTCATTGTGTATCTTATCCATAATAATTCTTTCCATGGACTTGCTTATGAGACTAGTCAGACTTATGGGTCAGCAGTTCCTCAAGTCTGTGGAAGGACCCCTTTGTGTAGAGGAAATACCATTGCAGTCCTCCATTCATTTGGCACAAAGCCTGTTTGGAGGCTATAGCTTAATAAAGATTCTAGTGGAACTGACTGGTCAAGTTTAATGCTATTCAGGAGACATCCTAGGATATTATTAGGGCACATTGAAGCAGTGGTCTTTGGCCTTAGAGAGTGCATTGAGGACCTGCTCTCTAATTATAGTTGGTGGAGAAATGGTGTGGGGGGTATTACCTGTGGGTGGCGGGGGAAACCACAGCCTCACTTCAGGCTTTGTCCCCACCAAATGGCACACTGCTACAGTCATTCCTCTCCAGAAAAGGGGAGCGACTACTGGCCCAGGAAACTATCGCCCCATCAGCCTGACAAGCCTGATCTGTAAGGCTATGGAGTGCATCATTATGGACCTCATAAATAAGGATATTAGGAACCTTCAAACCTTGGATCCCTCACAGTTTGGGTTTGTGAAGGGCAGATCATGTCTGCTCAACCATATAGACTTCTTCGAATCTGTCACCATAGAGGTCGACGAAGGCAAGGCAGTCCATTCAGCCTACCTAGATCTGGCCAAAGCCTTCGGCACTATCACCAACTCAGGGATCATTGACAGGCTAACCACCCTAGGCATCAAAATTATTTTAAGCTCTGCCCAGATTTCTTGCTCTAAGAGGTATATGAGGACCAGGTCAAGGATGCTTGTGCCCCTGCTGGTTGTGCAGACAAGCTGTTCCCAGATGTTTGTGTTAACAAAATCCTGGAGTCTCTTTACCTACATGTTTGAGGTCATATATGATTCTCAGTTAATGTAAATGTATTTAAAGTCACACATGAATATTGTGGTGGGTTGAATATGAAGTGTCTTCAATTCATTCAAGTTCATGGTATTGACTTCTAGGGTCATGGAGGGTGCCCTATACATTACACTTTGAGTTACCTACAATTGCTAGGGGGTTTACAAAATGTCTATCTCCAGGGGTAGCTCATTGCAGAATGCAAGGCATTCACATTTCCTTATTTAAATTACCTGCTGGTCTTTGTAGAGTGTTTTGCCAGATATCAGACGTCTGGGCCTTCAGATGTAAGTTCAAAAATCTTTCTTGACTCTGAAAATGGAAATCAAAGCCTAAACTAACTGTATTTGAAATATTGAACATTGCAACAGAAATGAAAGAGCTTGAAGTGGGAACTTTTGAAAAAGGGAAGGAGCAAATTACATAGAAATGAATGGAAACTTTGGGAAACATACATGCAGCATAGTCTTCAGGAGGGGAATGAGAAGAGATTGCAAACATTATACATCACTTATAATCTACCCAATCATTTTCAGTCAAATATTATGTAGCTCATGTAAGTTTTGCCTTCTTTTAAACCTCATTCCTCATCTGTACGTGTTGTTCCCACAATTCCCATTTTTTCATATGTAGTTTGTTCCTACCCTTTTCTAAAGATCTCAATTGCAGTTGTTTTATCTCTGTTACTATATTCACTTCTAACATAGCTGGTTTAGATTTTGATTTCCATTTTCTAGTAATTGCTTTTTTGGCAGCCACCATAATTAGACACAGTAAGGCCTTACCATGTCTCGGCAATTCTGATTCTGTATCATAGCTCAGAAGAATCATCACACTCGTCACACCAATCCACCTACCTAGCATCTCTGACAGTGCATCCTGCAGGGAATTTTCAAAGTCCACCAACCCCCTACACTCCCAGAAAATATGTTCTCAAGTACCTTTTTCTTCCATGTCACACCTCTAACATTTGCTGTCTACCTGAGGAAAAATTCTCTGGAGTCTGCTTGGGGTATAAAAATATCTATGTAAACAATTCCAAGCAAAAATCCTAAATCTTCTAGATTTTGTTGTATATTTGGCAGACATACATATATCCTCCCATTGTTTCTTTGTGAATTACTTATCCAGTCTCTCTTTCTAATCCTTTCTAACCTCCTCTGATTGGTTCTTGTAGTTATCATGCAATATTTTAGGGTCTATATTAGATGATCGAACTTTTAAAAGTTTGACTGTCATTTTATTTTATTTATTTATTTATTTATTTTATTTGCAGTTTGTTTGCCAGGATAGCCCATTGGGCCATGAAGAGCCCATTTTCAGTGGAGTCCTGGGGAGAAAAGCTCCAAAATAATGCAGAGAATCAAAGTAAGTAAAAAGAATAAAAACAAATACATAATAGTAATACACAGAATGCAAAATACACAATAGTAATACAATATATACAATTGATACAATGCAAGATAAAAAGTGTTAGTAGCAAAAATACACTTTTTTTTAGCTAGAGCTGATAGAAACTCTAGGAGTTTATTTACAGTATAATGTAGTAGCTGTGGAGAGATAGCTTGTGGAGAGAGAGTAAGTTAAGGGAAGCTATGTAGGATGGGAACAAGAGCATTCCCACTGTGAAGAGAGGTATGAGTGCAGTAAGGATTTGAAGGCAGAGAGACTGTCAGTGGTACGGATGAGAGATGAGAGAGAATTCCAGTGTCGCGCTAGACAAAAGGATAAAAGATGTTTACCTGGTGGATGGGCAGGTTTATGCAATTCCATTAGGTTTTGTGATTCAGACCTTAGACATCTGTTAGGCTGATGCATTTGAAAAGTAGAGGCAAGAGATGGGCAGAGAGAGGGGCTAAAGATAATTTTGTGAGCTTGGATCAGTTGATTATAGGTGAGATAGTTGGGTAGGTCAAGCCAGTTCAATTGATGTAGGGAAATACAGCGATGGGTAGAGGATCTTTGGCCAGTTGCAAACTTTGAAATTTTGTAATAGCAGGAGGCGAGTTTAGACTTATGGGAAGATTGTAGGCTAGTGAGGATAGAGGCACAGTAAAGGAGGGAAGGGATAAGGTATGTAGTAGCTAGAGCAAGCCTGGAGGAAGGAGAGATATAGCGGCTGTGGCGATAGAGTAGGCCTAGTTTCTTATATTTTTTTTGATATTTGCATGAATGTGGCTATCAAACCTTAGTTGATTGTCAATAAGAACTCCTAGTAGTTCAGCAGTGGGGACTATTTCGAGGAGAGTATTAGTTTGTCTAGTGATAGAGAATGAGGTTTTGTCAAGGGTGATGGCTCTAGATGAGGTAAATAACATTAGCTTAGTCTTGGTTACACTGAGTGCCAAGTGGTTATCCAGCATCCATTGTTCAGTAGCTGTGAAGGCATTCTGGGTTAGCTTTGTTAAAGAGGAAGTAGAAGTAGCAGAACAGATTATTGTTGAGTCATTGGCATATTGGATGAGGCTACAGTTAGGAATGGCATGGTGAAAGTCATTTATGAAGATACTGAAGAGTAGGGGACCCAGAACTGATCCTTGGAGTACACCTGTAGGACTATTTAGGAAGTGAGAAGTAGCTTTTTTCCACTTGATCGCTTGTTGCATGTTTGATAGGTAACTGGTGAACCAGTTGATAGTAGAATGGGATAGGTTAAGATTAGAAAGTTTAGTATGGAGAAGGTGGTGAGAAATGGTGTTGAAGGCCTTTGAGAGGTCTAAGAGGAGGGTTGACACAATGTGACCAGTGTCACGGGCCTTATTAACAGTTTCCAGGAAGGAGAGGAGGGCAGTAGTGGTGCTGTGGCCAGGTCGGAATCCATGTTGTGTGGGAGTGAGAAGGTTATTACTTAAGAGGTAGGGTAGAAGTTGAAGGTGGATGCATTTTTCGAGAAGTTTAGAAATGGGGGATAAGATAGCAATAGGACGGAAGTGGGGGATGTCATTGTTGTTTCCTCCTTTATGGAGTAGAATAATAAATGCTTTTTTCCAGAGCTGGGGGACATGGCCCTCTAAGATTGATCTATTTATTAGTATGGACATAGGATAGGCTATGGCGTCTGCTGCAATTTTTAGGAAGTAGGAGGGTATCTCATCAGGGGCATTGGAACATGCTTTCAGTTTTAGAAGTTTCTTTATGTTGGAGATGGGGATGGGTTTAAAGGAGAAAGGAACAGGTAGAGAACTGGGGTTAGAGGAGTAAAAAGGGGTGTGGGTAGGTGTGTATGGGGAAGTAGAGTTATTAGAGAATGATGATGTTAGTTTAGCTATGGAAACAATATCCCAGTCCTCGAAGACATTCTCTCCTGGGTTTCTTCCAACATTATGAATGAAACCATAATTTTGGGCGACGTTAACATTAATTGGGCCACAATTCAATCTCCTACCAACTCCATAAATATCAATCTTTATAAATTCTCTCAACTTATTACCACAACAACCAGACCTTCCAAAGATCGTCTCTCTGGGAGCACCCTGGACTGGATTCTAGTCTCACATCCCCACAATTCAATCTCCTACCAACTCCATAAATATCAATCTTTATAAATAACTTATTACCACAACAACCAGACCTTCCAAAGACCGTCTCTCTGGGAGCACCCTGGACTCTAACAACTCTTCTTCCCCACGCACACCTACCCACACCCCTTTTTACTCCTCTAACCCCAGTTCTCTACCTGTTCCTTTCTCCTTTAAACCCAGGAGAGAATGTCTTCGAGGACTGGGATATTGTTTCCATAGCTAAACTAACATCATCATTCTGTAATAACTCTACTTCCCCATACACACCTACCCACACCCCTTTTAAATTTGGAGGCTAATTCTAAGTTGGAGGCATTTGGGTCTGGGCATGGGGTCTCTTTTTTTTACCTGGGTTAAGGAGAGAGGAGATTCCATTCCAGAATTTTTTTGGATTAGTATTATAGTTGGTTTGGAGTGTGGAACAGTAGCCTTTGCGATCTGAGATGATAAGTTTTTTTGCTTTGTTACGAAGCATTTTATATTTATTCAGGGCAATGCTGGTATTGGTTTTATGGATGACTTTCCAGGCTTTATCTCGGAGCTGCATGACAAGTAAGGCACTTTTAGTTAGCCATGGCACAGGGTTGTTTTTTGTACGTATTGTTCTCCATGGGGCAAAGGAGTCAAGCAGGTGTAAGAAAGTTGTATTAAAGTAGGTAACAGCATTATCCAGGGACAGGGTTTTTAAAGGATTCCAGTTTGTTCTTTTTAGTACATCTGAGAATTAATCAGGGTTAAATTATTTTAGGTACCGGGTAGAGGTATAGGTATGGGTTAGTTGTAGGGATGAGGGAACCCGATGGGCAAAGGTGGGAAGGTGGTCACCTAATGGGTGTGGAAGGATACCACTATTAGTGATATAGTGGGGATGTGAGACTAGAATCCAGTCCAGGGTGCTCCCAGAGAGACAGTCTTTGGAAGGTCTGGTTGTTGTGGTAATAAGTTGAGAGAATTTATAAAGATTGATATTTATGGAGTTGGTAGGAGATTGAATTGTAGCCCAATTAATGTTAATGTCACCCAAAATTATGGTTTCATTCATAATGTTGGAAGAAACCCAGGAGAGAATGTCTTTGAGGATGGGGTATTGTCCCCAGGAGGGATATAAAGGGTGATAACACAGATAACTTTATAGTTGTTCATGTGAAGAAGGGCTGGAAATAGTTCAGTATTACCAAATTTGGGAATAGCTTTGGAGTATGGAGTAATTAGGAGGTTGGAGGAGTAAAGGAGAGCCACACCTCCTCCTTTTTTGTGTGTTCTATCTTTTCTAAAGATGGAATAGTTGGGTGGAATTAATTCTGAGTCTTTTATATGGGGTTTGAGCCATGTTTCAGAGATGGATAAGATATCAGGCTGATTATGGTGAAGCCAGTTATGGAGATTGGGGATTTTATTACATATGCTTTAGGCATTTAAAGCTGTGAATTGGAGGGACCTACCAGTGGAATGGGGTGGGTAGGATGGGGAGGTAGAGTTTTGTTGGGGGTAGGGTCCTGGGTTTGGCTGTATGTCACCAGAGAGAAGGATAGAGATAATGTGATGAATATGGAAGAAGAGGTATTTAAATTGTGTAGTATCTAATTTGTTGGTTGTAAGCTTAGTTGAGATAGAGCTGGTGTAGATGGTAGTAGTGTTTATAGGGTTACTTAAGATTTTATAGGGAAAGAACATATCATTGTTGATGAAGTAAAGGCTAGGTGATATGCAGGATATGTGGGGTACATGCTGTATAAGGACTGAGGTAGTAGTATGGTATGAGGGGGTGATTGGTATAGAGAGGTCTGGTGAGATAGTTAAGATGCAGTAAGGTAAAAAGGAGTAGTATTTGTACTGATACTGTGACAGGTTTGAAGGGCATGATGTAGTTTTAGGATACTTGGAGGTGGGGTGTAGTAAGAAATTAGGGGTAGAATATTTTTAGAATTGTATGCAACGAAGTGGGAGGGTGAAATGAGTTGATGGATTTGGACAGGAAGAGGTACGTAGGTTATAGGTTCATAGGTTCATACTAGTCTATCTGCCCTAGGGCATTTATAAGCCTAGCCAGAATGTGTTTGGCTTTCGCCACCTATTTTAAATTTATTTTGCTATGCCCTTTTTCGAGGTTAGTATACTGTGCCTCTGTCTAACAGTGACACAGAAGTGATACCCGGGGTAAACCTACGATCTCCCATCCACTCATCAAGATTCCTCTTGAAGAGAGTCAATGAGGGACTCTGCCTAACCTGGACTGGGATTTTATTCCAGAGTGAAGGGAGCCTCTGGGTTATGAATCTGTCCCTCCAGCATGTCCTATTTATTTCAGTGCTGAGGTTCAAGTCTCTCGAGCGCATAGCTCGATGGGATTTGGATTTTCTGAGGTGCATCATGTCCATTAATTCCGGGTTGGACATGGCTTTATACGTCAGACACAGATCGCCTCTGAACAGGCGGTATGCCACTGAGTAGAGCTGGAGTTTCTTTAACCGGGCAGCATATGGCATCTGTTTGAGCCCTTTGATCCTCTTGGTGAGGCACTTTTGGGGTCTTTCCAGTTGCTGCAGGTGTCTGGTAAGGTACATCCCAAAAGGGGCATTGTACTCAATTATGGGCCTGATGAGGGATGAGTAAAGAGGCACGATGACCTCCCCTGATCTAGATGTGAATCCCTTCATGATTAGGTGGGCTATGGTATGGTTATGGGTGTGGTAGCTAATTTGATATGGTAGTGTAGGGGTGGGTGGGGTTTATGTAAGTATAAGTGTGAAGGCGCTGGGGGTGGGTGGAATTTGGGGACAGGGTAGGGGAGTGGACTGAGCCCACAGGGCAAATGGAGCAGGTAGAACCAAAGAGAAGAAAGAAGATTTATCAGCAAAAAAGAAGAAAACAATCAGTAAGATGTAGAGCAGCACACAAAAGGAGGTAAAAGGATGTGTGACTAGGCACCTATGCAATGGGAGAAGCAGAATAGATTTCAAGGGTTTGGAACGTTAGAAAAACTCCAGGGAGTACCGACTTATTTCTAAATTGCTGTTCATTGTAATAAAAAAATGTAGGTAGCTGTGGGTGTATGCTGCCACCAAGTGGCCAAATTGGGTAACTGCAGGGTAATACATGAGTGCGTAGGGAGTGGGAAGGAGCCTGGGGATAAAGAGCTATAAAGTCCATGGTAGGCAGCAGGCAAAGGCACGCAAACTTAAAGTACAAAATAGCAAGATATAGGATGTCCTACACAATAGGGTACATACACATTGCAGGTAGTTCTTGGAGGACAGTATGATTGCAGGAGGCCACTGTAGAATCCCCTTTGGTAGTTCAGTCATGGGCAGGAAACCAAGTTCTTTTGCAGATCAATGAGAAACACTGGGGTGAATAGGTTGTGGCACTAAAAAAACATTGCAGGTAGTTCTTGGATGACAGTATGATTGCAGGAGGCCACTGTCGAATCCCCTTTGGTAGTTCAGTCACGGGCAGGAAACCAAGTTTTTTTTGCAGGTCAATGAGAAACAGTGGGGTGAATAGGTTGCAGCACTAACAAATCTTGCATGCAGAGACCATGCTGGTACAGATGGGGTCCATGAGGTGAAATTTCCATGTTAAGAAGTCGTTTTTCCTCCTCACAAAAAAAAAAATTTAGTTCCTGTATATGATCCATGACACTTTCAAGTATAATAGTGTCTTCCAATGTGCTTTTGGTCACTGACTCTTTCATTGTCGATCCATACCCTTCCTTCCTTTGCTTGACCTCTGACCTCCTATTGTTCATAGCATATGCATATGGGTGCTGACAGTCCAGGTTGAATCTGTCTTCTGTTGGCAGCCAAACACTTTGACCTTCTGCAGGTTGCCTCTCCTATAACATGCACAACCTAGCGCACCAGGTATCACTATATGGTTGACACCATATGATCGAACTTTTAAAAGTTACATCATATGGTTGATACCATAAGATCAAACTTTTAAAAGTTAGAACATCTAATAAAAATAAAATAACTACACAAATAACCTACCTGAATGTTTTAAGCAGGGGGGCAAGCACCCCTGCACCCCTCCATATGACAGTTGAACTTTTGAAAGTTTGATCATCTAATATAGACCCAATATTTTATATGCTCTACTAATTATTTCTTTTTAATGGCAGCTTCTGTTCTAGATTCTATTAAAAACTCTGCCAGTACTGGTCTTTTATTTAGGAACCCCTATTTCATTATTTTTGCCTATACTCTGATATCAATCCTTGATAGGGAAGGCAATCTCCAAATTGCAGTCCAAATAAATTCTTGGCTTCATCCCATTCTAGTACCTTTCCCTCTCTGGTTATTTGCTCCCGATACATTGGTTTCTTTGCCAATTTTCTCCACTAATTTCCAGACCCGTCTTGCCTATTGTCTATATCCCTAATTGCAGTCATCCCTATCGGCAGAATCTCCTTTCTCTATTCCCATGTCAGCTTACCGCTTAGAATACTTTCTGCTACTTTATGGATATAATATTCTGTATGATTATTGTTCTCCTTAAAGATCTGCATCCAAAATCCCAGTCTCTCCTTGTTTCTTGAGCTTCCCCAGTTTCAACATCATCCCTTTCCATTTTTAATTATAGTTTTCTGTTTGTGCTATGCATAGGAGCCTTAACTGTGTCACTCTGTAATACCCCTTCAAACTGGATAATCCCAGTCTGCCCTGTTCTTCTGGAAGAATCAGTTTATCCCACTTGACTCTTGCTGTCTTCCCATCCCAGATAAAGTCCTTCAGCTCTTTATTAATTGCTATCCACAACTTCTCCTCTGGTTAATTTATTTATTTATTTTATTTATTTTACTTTACATTTGTTGACCGGGATAGTCCAACTGGATATATGTCCATTTTCAGCAGATGCCCGGGGAGAAAAGCTCCACATACCAAAAAAGAGACAGTACATACATCACTGAGTGATAAACTCAGGCAGACATGTTTAGAAAAATATAGACAAAGAATACAGGCAGATATCAATATACACAATGTGCAGACTTACATCTGATTGGCAGAGACGTGTCAGAAAATGTGAGCAGGTTGGGTAGCAAGACATGTATCAGTGAAGTTGTTAGTCAGGTTTAGAACAACAGCACAGCCAATGAGATGTGAGGTATTTTTTGAGTTCTCTTTTAAATAGGGGTAGTGAGGTTTCCTTGGTAACGGTAGTAGGGAGTAGATTCCAGATTTTACCGGTTGAGTTGGCAAATATAGCATTGCCTGCAGAGTTGTTGGACTTTTGGGTCAGTATGAATAGTTTATCAGCTGAGCGTAATGGCCTGGGGGCACTATGAGGGGTGAGAATATTTTTGAGGGCAGGGGTGTTATCAGGTTGATGGAGTATTTTATGCGCTACTGTAAGCTGGTTGAACTGTAGAAGGGTAGGATACTCAAGACATCCCAGTGCATTGAGGTTCTGGAAATGGTGAGTCCTAAAAGCCATGCCAGTAGTGAATCTGGCTATATGATTGTAACATCCTGATAATTTGTTGAGATTGGTTTTGGATAGGTTGGTGACTACAGGGGAGGCATACATAAGGGTAGAGAGGAGGTGTGATCTTGCAATAGCTACCCTAGCAAGGGGGTTGAGGAAAGGTTTGGCTCTGTACAGGGAGCCAAGTTTTTTTGTTGATGGACTTAATAGTGTGATTTACATGTTTATCAAATTTAAGGTTGCTTTCTATTATTATGCCTAGAAGCTTTGTATGGTCAACAGGGGAGATAATGGTGTCATTGCTGGATTTGATGTTGTAGGAAGGAGGGGAAATTCTATGGTTAGGGGAGAAAAGTAGTAGCTTGGTTTTCTTAGTATTTAGAAGCAGGCAGTGATTAGCTAGCCATGTTTATACCATGCTGAAAGTGGTCTGGGTGAGGGTTAGAAGTTGTTTAGGAGAGAAGCATGTTAGTGCTGAGTCATCTGCATATTGGATGCAGGTGGCTTCTGGGATGGTGGTGTGCAGATCACTGATAAAGATAGAGAAAAGAAGGGGACCTAGTATGGACCCTTGTGAGACACAGAGGGTTAGAGGAAGTTGGGATGACAACTTGCTCTGCCATAAGACAGCCTGCTGTCTACCGTTTAGGTAGAAGTGAAACCATTGTATTGAGTGTTGGTCTAAACCGATGGTTTGTAGGGTATTGAGCAGTAGCTGATGGTTGACCATATCAAAAACTTTTGAGAGATCTAGGAAGAGTGCTGAAGATAGTTTGTTGTTGTTACGATGAAGATTGATGACATTAGAGAAAGATAGAAAAGCCATGGTGGTACTGTGGAATGGCGTAAAGCCGTGCTGAGAGTTGGTGAGCTTTCTGTTTTGAATAAGAAAATGCATGATTTGTTTGTGTATGCATCTTTCCATGATTTTAGCTAGTGGTGAAAAAATGGCTATAGGTCTAAAGTTAGATAATTCTGTGGAACTTCCTCCTTTTTGGAAAGGTATAATGTGATATTTTCCATATTGCTGGAATGGATCCTTCTGAGATGGATCTGTTGATCAGAATAGAAATGGGAAGTGCTATGGCATCAGCTGCTTTTTGAAGATATTCAGCTGGGAGGTGGACGGCAGCTAGTGTAGTAGGTTTTAGCTTTTTGAGTATGGTCTGGATCAGGTTGGTAGGTACAGTTTGAAAGGTAAAGGTGGGTTGGGTACTGGGTGGATCAGGGCTAGATGTGCCAGAGCTGGTGTTTGTGTCCGATGGAGTGAGATGGGTAGCTAGAGACTGAATAGTTTCAGTAAAGAAGGAGTTGAAGCTGTTTGCAATTTTTACAGGGGATTTATCAAGGGCAGCTGATGAGGTAGGAGTGGTGGAATGGCCTGGGTGGAGAAGATTGTTAATACTAGCCCAGAACTTTTGAGGTTTTAGCTAAACTTTTTGTTGTAGGAGGGTGTAATGACTTTTTTTGTCTAGAATGACAGATTTTTTGGTCTGATTCCTTAGCTGCCAGTATCTTACTTGGTCCATAGGGGCTTTGGTAACATGCCACCTGGCCCAGGTGCTGTTTCTTAGTTTAATTTTGGTTTTTGTTTCTTTAGATAGACACGGTGCAACTGTTGCTTTTACATGGATGGTATGGGTAGGAGCATGGTGGTTAAGGATAGCCAGAAATCTGGTATTGAAGTACTCAACTGCTTCTTGTAATGGGAGTCATTTCAAGACATTCCAATTACATGCTTTGAGTTCATTTTGGAAGTTGTTAAGGTTAAAGTTCCTGACGTTTCTTATAGTTTTGTAGGTGGGCTGGTTGGGAATGTCGGCTTTGAGCCTAATAATATAGGTAAGGCAGTGATCACTTAGATCATTGGGTAATGTACCTGACTTGTACTTTTGGGGGAGCTGTTAATAAGTATCCAATCAAGGATACTATCTTTGACTCTATTTTTGCTAAATCTGGTGGGGGTGGCAATGATCTGAGTAAACCCGTGGAAGTTTAAATGGGTGGAGGGAGTTTCAGAGGAACAGGTGATGTTAAGTTGTCTATCTCGCCTTCGTTTCTTGCTTGTTGGGATCCTCGGCACTGACTCGGCCATCTTCTATAGCTCAAGAGCTGTTTACTGGCTCGAGGCTACCCCTTATCCCATGATGCCTAGCGCTAGCTGCCCAGATCTCATTTGCCGCTTCAGCTGCGAGGTTTGTTGTTACTGGCACAGGCTCGTGTAAGTTTCATTATACTACTTTTCTATCAGATTAGGGTTCCTTTTTTGATAATTTATAGTTTTCAACATAGTCGCTAATTAGTTTGTTGTAGTATTAGTGTAATTGTAGTTTCCCTTAGAACTCGTTTAAATTAGAGAGTTCTTCCCCTCCCCCCTTCTTTCCTATCCCTCTTGTATGTAGCGTTTTTAGTTTAAGCCTTTCTCTTTTTACCTCATAGGTAGCAATTTAAGTTAGAGGCTTCCTAGTTAAAAAAAAAAAAAACTTAACTGTAGTTTATTGTGTTTTGGTTAGGTTAGTGTCTGTAGTATTTTGCTGTTTGGCCCTTTGGCCAAAACTTTCAGTGTAAGGTAGTATTTCTCTACTGGATATGACTAAAGAATCCAAGGTGTCTGGATTCAAGAAGTATGACTCATGCTGTCAGAAAATGTCTCTCACAGATGGGCACACTTCTTGCGTCTATTGCTTAGGAGCAGTGCACCTGCAGGACTCTTGTTCTGTATGCCATGCATTCAGCCCAAGGGTTCTGCAGGAGCACAAAAATAAGCTTATCTTGAGGTGTCTTCTTAAGCCCCAGGATTCACCGGCCAAGGCTCAGCCAGTGAAATCTCCTAAACCGGCCAAATCATCGGCTCCCAGCTCGGAGCCGTCATTGGCCCAAACATTACCTACTACTTCGATTCTGGCTGGAACCGAGGAGGCTGCCTCCCAGTCGGCTCCACCAGTATCTTCGGAGCTGTCTCAGACCCACAAGAGACCGAAGTCGCCTTCTCTAGAGTCGATACATTTGGCTCCTCGGTCTCCCGTGTTGCAGAGTGACCACAGTCACAGATCCTCCCACTCCTGTTGGTCATCTAGACTCTCGGATCATGACATGGAGAGAGTGGTCAGTAGGTTGTTGAAGTCACAGGCACTGGCCAAAATGTTATCCAGCCTCGTCAACAGGTGTCCATCCGCTTCCATCGATGTTCCTCCTCCGACTCATCTGAGCTCGGAGCCGGAGTTTGTTGGGGTTCGATTCGTGGAACCGTCGGCACCGTTAACGATTTCCCCTTCAGTTCCATCATCGGCTCCGATTCCCTCAATGGTGCCTTCTGTCGAGGGATCTGGGCACCGAGACTCCCTCATCAGCTCCAAGGGGGCGAGTGGCATCGGACCCTTGTCCGACCCCTTTCTCCCTATCGGAGCTTCGGCGCAGGTGAGCTCGGCTCCTACATCAGCCTCGGAGCTGTGCCCCTCGATGCGGAGGAGGATTCCAGTTTCCTCGGAACCAGAGCCTTCTTTGCATCGTGGCAGGGATGCCTTCGATGTCATGAGGAGTGTACTGGCCCCTGAGTCAGCACCACATTCGACCCCACTGGCTCCATCCCCTGTAGTGCCTGCGTCAACCTCTGTCCCTCCTCCAGACCCCAAGCGTGGGGAACCGATGCTCTGGAGCACCCCACTGGGTGTTTCCTCTTCTTCCAAGGCCTCCCCTGATCATTCAGAGGAGGCCCCTCAGAAGAGGAAGTGCAAGAGGAAGCACATTGACTCCCCTGAGTCTTTCACTTCGGATACAGATTTGGATGAATTGGAAGGGTCACCGAGATCCCCCTCTGAAGATGTTTCCTTTTCGGACATCCTAGAAATGCTTAGGCAGAGGGGGAACTGGACTGCCCTAGCCCCTACTGAGGACAAATCCGTATTCCTGGATGTATTTGGTTCCCACCCTTCCACCTCCTGGGTGTCTCCACCCTTTGATCCACTAATGTCAGTAGTGGCTCGAAGGGCTTGGTCAGCCCTGGATACAGTGGAACCAACCCCGAGGAGGCCCGGCAAGTTTATCACTGTACCCCTGATAAACAGTTCCTTACCAAGGGTGTTCCCATGGATGCCATGGTAGCAGCAGCGGCCACTAAAAAGGAGTTGGTGGAAACTTCTTCCTCTGTCCATCCTCCTAACAAGGAGTCTAGCACCATGATTAGATATGGGAAGCATATGTTTGCTTCAGCGACCTTTTCCATGAGGTCACTGAATTACTTATGCCATTTTACCAGGCTTCAGAGGGATCTCCTGAAAGAGCTTGGAGATACCCACCAGGATCCATCAGCTGAAGGGGTTCAAGCTACTTCTCAGCTGGCGACCCTTAATTCGGTAGTTAACTCCTCCATAAGGCTCATTTCCTATGCAGCCGATGGTGCGAGTAGAGCCACAGGTACAGGCGTGGCCCTTAGGAGACACGCATGGATGCAGCTGTGTAATTTTGCGGAGCCCTTTAGAGCATCATTCACCAACACCCCCTTTGACGGTTCATTTCTCTTTGGACCACAGGTGAAGGACACTCTCACTAGGTGTGAACAGGAAGGCAAGACTCTCTCTGCCGTGGGAGTCCATTTTTCCACTCCTTCCAGACCATATCCCAAAGGTCAGAAGAGTGGAAAAATGTGGTTTTGGAAATCCCAGGGAGCCTTGCCTGATACACATAATGATTTTTCCTCCAGGGACAGAGGAGGAAACAACAACAATAGATGCCGTCCTCGAGGCAGAGAGGGTCCGCAGAACCAGGGCAGCAGAGAATCTTTCTCTGATAAGCCCTTTCAGCAACCCTGAAGGGTTGCCCGGCTGCCCACCTCTGGAGGCAGTCGGGGGAAGACTTTCACTGTACCCAAAAGCCTGGCAAGACATTACGCGAGACAAATGGGTACACTCAATCATATCCGGAGGCTATGTAATTCCCTTCTTCCAATCTCCCCTACCGTCAAGCAAATCCCCCCCAGATGTTCCACCCAATCTGAGGGCCCAAGCAGTCATAGAAATTTTAAGATTGCTAGAAAAAAAGAGTCATCCAGGAGGTCCCAGCAGACCAACTCGGATCCGGAACTTACTCAAGGTTCTTTTTGGTACCAAAAAACACAGGGGACTGGAGACCAATTTTGGATCTCAGCAGACTAAACAAGTCTGTTCAAAGAACGAATTTCCGGATGGTCACGCTACAGTCCATTCTACCCTTTTTGGGTCAGGACAATTGGATGTGCTCAATAGAGCTCCAGGATGCGTACTATCATATCAAGATGGACAGGTGCTCCAGGAAATTCCTTCACTTCCGGCTGGGAGCCAGTCATTATCAGTTCAGAACTCTGCCCTTTGGTCTCACCACAGCCCCCAGGGTGTTCACCAAATGTATGGCAGTGGTCACGGCTCACCTGAGGCATCAAGGATTTCAGGTGTTTCCTTATCTAGATGACTGGCTCCTTACTGCTACTACCAGGCATCAACTCCTTCAAGCCAGGGACTATACAATCGCAATTTGTGCCCAGTTAGGCATTACTATAAATTTTGAAAAATCTGCCTTGTTGCCCTGTCACTCTATTACCTATATAGGAGCAGATCTAGATACAAAAAGTATGTCCACAAGGCTACCGTCGGACAGGGTGGCCACGATTCGGCAGCAAGTTCATATCCTCATGCAATGCAAAAGGGTACAAGTTAGGTTGGACGTTCAAACTCTGGGCTCCATGGCAGCGGCAATTCTTCTGATACCTCTGGCCTGTTTTCACATGAGAATCCTTCAGTGGCTTCTCTTCACACAGTGGTCCTTTCAACAGCTCCCCATGTCTCACATGATCATGATTACAGAAACTTACAAAAGACACCTTTCCTGATGGATGTTCTCCCCACTAGTGTCTCAGGGCAGACCATTCATCCAACCCCATCCAGTTGCCACAGTGACCATGGATGTCTCACTGATAGGGTGGGGGGGGGCATTATCAGGGCAAGACAGTCCAAGGCACTTGGCAGCCTCACGAGTGCCATCTGCACATAGATGTCTTAGAGATGAGAGCCGTGCTACTAGCGTTGCAAGCACTTCAGGACTCCCTCCCTCCTGCAACCATTGCAATTCAAACGGACAACATGTCAGTAGTGTGGTACATCAACAAGCAGGGCGGAACCAGGTCCTACCCCCTATGTCGAGAAGCACTCAGACTTTGGCAGTGGGAGATTTCCTCCCAATGATTTCTGATTGCAACGCACATCCCTGGGAAGTCCAATATCATAGCAGACAGGCTCAGCAGAGCTCTTCTCATGCCTCACGAGTGGTCTCTGAATCAGGTAGTTGCGGATCTGATCTTCCGCAAATGGGGACAGCCTTGCTGCGATCTGTTTGCAACCCCCTTCAACATCAAATGCAGCAACTATTTCTCCCTTTTACCATTTCCCAGTCACTCTCCTAGAGATGCTCTAGTCCACGATTGGCCTCAGGGTCTTCTTTATGCCTTCCCACCTTTCCCTCTTATACCCAAACTCATACCGAAAGCGATATCGTTGGGTTGCAAAATGATCCTCATTGCTCCTTACTGGCCTCGACAGATTTGGTTTCCATTCCTGCACCGTTACCTCCTCAAGCAGCCCTGGACCCTGGATCCTATTCCAGACCTGCTGATTCATCAATCAGGAGAGCTGCATTGATCCCTCCAAACCCTCCAGCTCACAGCTTGGTTGATCCAATTCCAACCCTAGCCAGGCTTCCCAGCATTTCCCCGGCTGTGCGTGAAATTATTGTCTCCTCTCACAAATCAGCTACTAGAAAGACGTATGCTAGCAAATGGAAACGTTTCTCTTATTGGGCAAAGGCTAGGAACATAGATCCCTTTTCAGCCCCAGTTCACGAGATCTTGGAGTTCCTAACTGAGATTTTTCACTCTGGGTCCACTTCTGCCACAATCAGGGTTCAACTAGCGGCCATCTCTAACTATCATGTTGGTTTTTCTAATCTAAATATCATGTCTCATAAGCTGTGTAAAGCCTTTCTCAGAGGGACTACTCTCCTTAGGCCCCCAGTGAGAGATCCCCCTCCTCTTTGAGACCTTAATTTGGTACTAACCTCCTTGATTATGGCCCCTTTTGAACCGGCAGCATCCTGCTCCCTTAAGTTTCTATCTTGGAAAACTCTCTTTCTAGTAGCTATTACCTCAGCCAGACGTGTCTCGGAACTTCAAACACTACGCGTTCATTTTCCGTACTTAGTTTTTCACAAGGATAGGGTTGCTCTGAGAACTAATCCCTCCTTCCTTCCTAAAGTCTGTTCAGAAAATAATATAAACCATTCCATAGACCTTCCAGTGTTTTTCCCTAACTACACCAACAAGGCAGAATACAAGTTACACCTTTTGGATGTACATAGACAACTGCATTTTTACCTGCATAGAACGAAGGATATAAGAAAGTCGGACTAACTTTTCCTTTTCCATGCTAGGGGCAAACAGGGTCTTCCAGTTTCCAAAGTGACCCTGTCCAGGTGGTTGTCTCACATTATTACCTTCATCTATCAACTAAGAAACAAAGAATTGTCTACCAAACTGAAAGGTCATTCCACTAGGGCTTTGGCCACTTCTGTAGCCTTCCAGTCTAGGTTGCCCATGGACTCTATTTGTGCCGCTGCCACATGGGCAAATCCTCATACCTTTATTTCTCATTACAAGTTATACATGGTCTCCAGAAATAGAGCTAACTTTGGTTCCACTGTTCTGAAGAGTCTGTTCCAATAAGCCACCCAGGATCGTAGGTGCTAGGGACGCTGTCCCAACAAGCAAGAAATGAAGGCGAGATAGACAACTTAACAAAGAAGTTATGTACCTACCATAATGTTCCATGTTAGTTGTCTTCATCTCGCCTTCTTTCTTGCATCCCCCCTCCATCCCCTTGTCCCATTGGACCGAGAGGAGTTTAGGCTTCACCGGCTGAGTATTTTCTGGTTTGTTTTCTCTAATGACTTGGAGTGTATAACAAGTATGCCCAACCTGTTAGTTTGGTCAGGTTATTCTTGCTATGTCTGGGGTTAGCTATTATAAACGAGATCTGGGTAGCTAGCGCTAGGCATCATGGGATAAGGGGTAGCCTCGAGCCAGTAAACAGCTCTCGAGCTATAGAAGATGGCCGAGTTGGAGCTGAGGATCGGCTCTGATCCCAACAAGCAAGAAAGAAGGTGAGATGAAGACAACTAACATGGAACGTTATGGTAGGTACATAACTTCTTTTTCCAATCAATGTTAAAGTTCCCCAAGACAAAGGTTTCCTGGAGATAGTTAGAAGCTAGCCAATGTAAGATATTTTCTAGAGCATTATCATTCTTGCTGGGTAGAATATAAATGCAGACAATGTATCTGCATTTATTTTTGTTTATTATTAGTTTGGTGATGAGAATTTCTGCATTGTCAAACTGGGGTGGCTGTTGGGTGTCAATTGTTATTGTTAGGGTAGACTTGTATAGTACAGCTACCCCGCCACCTTTCCTGGAGATCCTGTCCATTCTAAGGATGTTGTACTGTGTGTGTGTGTGTGGGGGGGTTATTTTGTTATCTTTGGTTAGTGGTTTTAGCCAGGTTTCTCTGAGGCAGAGGATATCAGGGAAGTGAACAGCTAAGAGTCCATGTAGGCTATGGATCTTGTTGTTTAGGCTATTGATGTTGAGATGACAGACCAGAAATGAGTTTGGAAGTCTATCAGTCTGGGTAGTACACGTTGGGTTTTAGATGCTGTGCTTGAGTCTACTGTTGTGGAGGGAATAGGGCTGGGGTGGATGTCTCCATCCTTTATAAGATTAATTTTTAAGTTGCTTATGCGTCTTAAAAATTTGTTTATGATTTTTTCGTAGCTTTTGGTTTTTAAGCTAATGTAGCGGTATTTAGTCGGGTGATGGTAACTGGGGGGGCATTAAGAGCAGGGGTGGTTATGTGGTGGATAAACGTATTAAATGCTGGGTTGGTGTCTGAGAGTTTGGCTATTGGATTTCAAGATGCTGTACATATTCATAGGAGCTTAGGTGATAAGGAATGAATAGCAGGGTTACTAAGGGTAGCAGCATTAGTGTTTTAGCTGTAGTCAAAGTAAATTACTAGGGTAGAGTCTGTATTGAGTGTATGCGGTAGATAAAAGATTAGAGAGAATAGAATAGCTATGGGTGGGTTAATATGGATATTGGGGTGGGTAGAGGGTGTATTATTGTGCTAGGAGTTTGCTGGGTTCTAGGAGCACATATAGTTGGTTAACTAATTAAGGGTGCGTGCCACTGGTACTATAAACATAGTACTACCGGGGGCAGGTGGAATATGGCGGCAGGGTGAGGTGCGGAGCAAGCGAAGAGAGTGGAGTGGGGCTAAACCAGTAAAGCAGATGCCTAGAGGCAGCATGTGCAGGTATGAGTTACAAGCACACTTTTTTGTTTCTTTTTATATGCCCAATACTCTCTTCTTAGGCCCTACTGTTAAGAACTACACAGTTCCCTGCCTGCTTCTCAATTTACAATGCAGAGAGCCCGTTTTCCAGTTCCCTTTTGTAGCACCCTTGTTTCACTTAGTTTATTGAGAAATGCACTGTTTGGAGGTGCAGAGCACACTACGCTCATCTGCTTGAATAGTAGAAAGCATGCTGTTTTTACCTTAATTGGGGAAGAAAGAAGGCTGCAGGAAAGTCTAATCCTTCCAACCTAATGCTTAACAGCATAAACAGATTACAACTGGGAGTTATGGGGACATTCACCAGTGCTTTTTTGGACCTAGATTGTTAGGTTTACAGGTGGCAAGGTATTTTAGTGGATATTAACCTTATTAAAACAAGTTCCGCGGTGGGGGAAAGTCTTCCGTACTTGTTATTCCTGGAATGACCCCATATGCTTTTACAAGCCTTTCAGGGGGAGGTGAGGTAGGAACACCTAGTGAGGCGATGTGATTATTAGTATTATACCAAGAACAGAGGTAATGCATTCAAACATTCAGTATACATGATTATCAAACAAGTCCACGTGCACCTTTTAGTATTAGCAAACAACAGCACTCTTTCCTATATATCTGCTTTAAGGGCTCAGTTAATATTCATTATTTCTGTCTCTTATCAATGCTACACTACTTGTTCATTATTTCTGTCTGTTATCCATGCTATGGTACCCAGGACAGACCACTAAGTCAATGCAGACGACAATAAATGGATATGATATCAACAACAGTTTGTAAGTAATTTGTAGTAGCCGATATCAATAAACATGCCTTAATTCATCAAGGTTTCAGTTTGCGAGTAAATGCAGTAAACAGTTAGTACACTGAGCTCACATAAAGAAACAAGAATTAAATACATAAGTATGTGAACATACCTCAATGGGCTGGGACCTGATGCACTGGTTACATTGAAAATGGCTGGTCAGGTAGGTGATTATGTTCATAGGTTCATAGGTAGGTACTAGGCTATCTGCCCAAGGGAATTTATAAGCCTAGCCGGAGTGTGTCGGCTTTCACCGCCCCATTGATTAATTAACTGATCCTCTGTCAAGCAGAGCCAATGAAGTGATCCCAGGGGTGTATTTTCTGTTACCCATCCATTCGTCAAGGTTTCTCTTGAAGAGTGTTAGTGAGGGGTTCTTCCTAATGTAGTTTGGAATTTTGTTCCAAAGCATGGGGAGTCTCTTCGACAGGAATCTATCCCTCCAGCATATTCTATTAATTGTTCTGGTAGGTTTAGCTCACTAGAGCGCGTGGCTCGCAGTGACTTGGATTTCTTTAGATGGAGCATGTCGATCAATTCTGAGTTGAGCATGGCTTTGTAAGTCAGGAAGAGATCACCTCTGAGTAAGTGATATGCCACTGAGTACAGCCAGAGTTTTTTCAGTCAGGCTGCGTAGGACATATGTTTGAGCCCAGTAATCCTCTTGGTGAAGTACTTTTGTGGTCTTTCCAGCTGTTGGAAGTGTCTTGTGAGGTACATCCCAAATGGGGCATTATACTCTATGATGGGTCTGATGAGTGACGAGTAGAGGGGCACTATAACCTCTTTATTTCTAGATGCAAACCCTTTAGTAATTAGATGGGCTACATAGAAGGATTTCCTAACTACTTTGGCAATATGATTGTCATAGGAGAGATTACTATCTACCTGGCTCCCCTGATCTTTTATTACCTCTTCTGTATTAAGGGGGCTGCCACCTATGTGGTAATTCGTGGGTGTTTTGTTTTTCCCAAATGGGATGACTGCATTTTTTGGCATTTAGCTTGAGGCCATGACTTTGACACCAGATGTCCGTCTCAGTAAGGCCCTTTTGGAGGATGTCCATGTCAGCCGAAGAGTCAATTATGGCTCCCAGTTTGCAGTCATCGGTGAACTTGGTTAGCCATAGTCCTCCTATTTTTGCCTGTACTTCTGAGAAGTATATGCTGAACAGTAGGGGTCCCAGGACTGAGCCTTGCAGGACACCACTTGTGACTGGTTTAGAGTAGGACCTGGAGCCCGCTATTCTTACCGTGTGAGTTCTGTCTGTAAGCCAGTTGGCAACCCATCTCGTGACGTAGGGGTTTATGTTCAGACTGGTGAGTTTTTCTGTAATACCCGAGTGGGGAATGGTGTCAAAAGCCTGGCGAGGTCAGGGTAGGCTGTGTGAACAACCTTTCCCTCATCTATGGCCTTGGTGACTGTCTCAAATAAGTCAACCAGGTTTAGTAGGTATAATCTGGCCTTAACAAAGCCGAACTGGGTCAGGTCAAGTTTTGGAGGTTCCCAATGTCTTTGTTAATGAGTTCCATGATGATGCGCTCCATAGCCTTGCAGACCAGGCTAGTCAGGATTATGGGGTGATAGTTACCAGGGTCAGTTGTGGCCCCTCCTTTGTGGAGTGAAATAACCATTGCTGTGCACCATTCTATAGGCACATAGCCCTGTGGAGAGGCTGAGGTTGACCAGCGTGTTTAGGTGGGGGGTTAGTTCGTTCTGTAGTTCGTGCAAGACACAGCCTGGGAAACCATCTGGCCCCATTGACCCTGTGTTTTTTTGGCTTTTGAAAGGGTTGTTTTCACCTGTGCATCTGTGATTTCCGGGGACGCTACTCTTTTCCAGTATTGTTGTGGGCCCTTTTGGGGGTGAGAGGGGGGTGAAATTTGCACTGAATCTATCTGCCAGGATGTTGGCAATATCAGTAAGTTCAGTATATTTTGTGCTATTTTGCACTAGTTCAGTGCATATCTGCGAGTTGCCACTTAAATTCTTAACATAGAAGGCTTTGTGGTTATCTTTTGAATCCTTGGCTATTTTTCTTTTGAAGTTAGCCTTGGATGATTTTATGAGGGACCTTAGTTTCTTACTGATACTGATCAGGGATGTCTTTCCTTCTTGAGATTTGCTATTTTTTCTGAACTAGTTTCCTCCTTCTATTGTATAGCCTGTTTATGGCAGGGGTCCACCAGACTGGTTTTCTTCTCTTAGAGGAGTGAGTCTTGGTTTTGCTAGGGATGGCATGATCCATGCATCCTTGTAGGTGCTTATAGAGTGCATTTGTAAAGGTTTCTGCATCTTGGGCAGCATTATCCTTTAGAGTGGGGGCTGTGAAACTTACCGCTTCTGTCTTAAGTAAGGTGAAGTTTGCTTTAGAAAAGTTTTTTACTGTGGTTTTCTTAGTTGGGGGGATGGTGGGGTGTGGACATCCAGAGTGATTAGTTTATGGTCTGATCTAACCAGTGACTGGTTGACCTCCGGTGTGGAACACCTGTCGCCCATGTTGGTGATGATCAGGTCCAATATGTTTTCACCTCTGGTAGGGGAGTTTACCAGCTTTTCCAGAATGTTTGAGTTGATGAATTCCAGGAAGCACTGGGCCTGGGAGTTTGTACTCGAGTAGGTTTCCCAGTTAATGGTAGGGTAATTGAGATTGCCCAATATCAGGGTGTTCGGTAGGACCTTCATGTTTTCCAGTGTCTCCAGAAAGGTGGAGTGGTGGTCCTGGGTCATGGAGGGTGATCCGTAGCAGGCCACAATTTGCATTGCAGATTTGCCCGATGTTAGTTGCACATGGATGATCTCAGAGGTATTATGCTGTGCCACTAACCTGGAGGTGTAGGTATCCTTGATGAATATGGATACACCCCCTCCTTTTGTGTTTGATTGCCTGAGAGAGGGGGGAGGTGAAGGGCTGAAACTGGGCTAAACTAGTAAAGCAGATGCCTAAAGGCAGCATGTGCAGGTATGAGTTACATGTATGCTTTTTTGTTTCTTTTTATATGCCCAATATTCTGTTCCTAAGCCCTACTGTTAAATGAGTTACAAGCACTGTTTTTTGTTTCTTTTTATATGCCCAATAATCTGTTCCTAGGCCCTACTGTTAAAAACTACACAGTTCCCTGCCTGCTTCTCAATTTACAATGCAGAGAGCCCATTTTCCAGTTCCTTTTTGTAGCATGCTTGTTTCACTTAGTTTATTGAGAAATGCTCTGTTTGGAGGTGCAGAACACACTATGCTCATCTGATTGAATATTAGAAAGCATGCTGTTTTTACCTTAATTGGGGAAGAAAGAAGGCTACAGGAAAGTCTAACCCTTCCAACCTAATGCTTATCAACATAAACAGATTACAAGCGGGAGTTATGGGGACATTCACCAGTGCTTTTTTGGACCCAGTTTGTTGGGTTTACAAGTGACAAGGTATTTTAGTGGATACTGACCTTATTAAAACAAGTTCCATGCTGGGGGAAAGTCTTCTGTACTTGTTATTATTCCCAGAATGACCCTATATGGTTTTACAAGCCTTTCAGGGGGAGGTGAGGTAGGAACACCTTATTAAAACAAGTTCAGTGTTGGGGAAAGTCTTCCATACTTGTTGTTATTCCCGGAATGACCCTATATGCTTTTACAAGCCTTTCAGGGGAAGGTGAGGTAGGAACACCTTATTAAAACAAGTTCCATGCTGGGGGAAAGTCTTCTGTACTTGTTGTTATTCCCAGAATGACCCTATATGGTTTTACAAGCCTTTCAGGGGGAGGTGAGGTAGGAACACCTTATTAATACAAGTTCCGTGGTGGGGAAAGTCTTCTGTACTTGTTGTTATTCCCAGAATGACACTATATGCTTTTACAAGCCTTTCAGGTAGACGTGAGGTAGGAACACCTTATTAAAACAAGTTCAGTGATGGGGAAAGTCTTCTGTACTTGTTGTTATTCCCAGAATGACCCTATATGCTTTTACATACCTTTCAGGTGGAGGTGAGGTAGGAACACCTTATTAAAACAAGTTCCGTGGTGGGGAAAGTCTTCTGTACTTGTTGTTATTCCCAGAATGACCCTATATGCTTTTACAAGCCTTTCAGGGGGAAGTGAGGTAGGAACACTTTATTAAAACAAGTTCCGTGGTGGGGAAAGTCTTCCGTACTTGTTGCTCTTCCTGGAATGACCCTATATGCTTTTGCAAGCCTTTCAGGGGGAGGTGAGGTAGGAACACTTTATTAAAACAAGTTCCGTGGTGGGGAAAGTCTTCCATACTTGTTGTTATTCCCGGAATGACCCTATATGCTTTTACAAGCCTTTCAGGTGGAGGTGAGGTAGGAACACCTTATTAAAACAAGTTCCATGCTGGGGGAAAGTCTTCTGTACTTGTTGTTATTCCCAGAATGACCCTATATGCTTTTACAAGCCTTTCAGGGGGAAGTGAGGTAGGAACACTTTATTAAAACAAGTTCCGTGGTGGGGAAAGTCTTCCATACTTGTTATTCCCGGAATGACCCTATATGCTTTTACAAGCCTTTCAGGGGGAGGTGAGGTAGGAACACCTTATTAAAACAAGTTCTGTGGTGGGGAAAGTCTTCCGTACTTGTTGCTATTCCTGGAATGACCCTATATGCTTTTACAAGCATTTCAGGGGGAGGTGAGGTAGGAACACTTTATTAAAACAAGTTCCGTGGTGGGGAAAGTCTTCCATACTTGTTGTTATTCCCGGAATGACCCTATATGCTTTTACAAGCCTTTCAGGGGGAGGTGAGGTAGGAATACCTTATTAAAACAATTTCTGTGATGTGGAAAGTCTTCCATACTTGTTGTTATTCCTGGAATGATCCTATATGCTTTTACAAGCCTTTCAGGTGGAGGTGAGGTAGGAACACCTTATTAAAACAAGTTCCGTGGTGGGGGAAAGTCTTCCATACTTGTTGTTATTCCCGGAATGACCCTATATGCTTTTACAAACCTTTCAGGGGGAGGTTAGGTAGGAACACCTCAACCGACTGGGACTTGATGCACTGGTTAAAATAATAATGCCTGACCTGTGTATAAGACTAAATGGACTAAAAACATTTTGACTGCATGTATCTTACTATCCATATCCATATAACAAAGCTTCCATTAAAATGTCAATGAGGTGTTAGTTGTGATCCTTGTTATAGAATCTCTTCATGATCTGTGGCCCCCAGACCATTTAAGTTGATTACAGACTATACAACCATGATGTGGCACATAATCAAATGGGGGAGACAGCAGGTCTTATCTCCCTAGGTAGACTGGCTATGATTGCTTGGAAGTTAGCTCTACATCACTGCATAACTCACCAACAGACAAAATGTGGTGACAAACAAGCTGAGAAGGACCAGGACATACCCTCACAAATGGAAATCAAATGTGGGGATCTTCCAGGAATAGATCCTCTTGTGTGGAACACCTCAAATAGATTTGTTCATTTCCTTTCAAGACAGACAACTAAGGAAATTCTGCATCAGGATATTGACATTCCAATTGCCTTGAATGTTCTATATACAATTATACCCTTTCCACTGATTTCCAGGGTCAATTTGAAAATTCAGAAGGACTTTGCGTGAATGGCTTCTGGCATTGGTTTACCTTTCTTATGGAATTGGCCATTGGCAACTATCACAAGCTTCCCCACAGATTTAGATCTACTCACATAGGACAGGGAGAGTTTGATACACCCCAATCTCAAATAACTTCTGCTGACTGTCTGAAGGATTTGCTCTAATGCATTTTAGGTACCTTTCTCATGAGGATGTGTATCAGGTAGTTCAGGAAGCAAGATATATCTTATGTTACCCACTGGAGAAGATTTTCTAGGTGGTGCCTCACCAATAAACAGGGCCCTACCTGGAATTATTTTTATTTATTTATTTACTTACATTTGTTATCTGGGTAGTTAGGCTGGTCTTACTACCCTTTTCAGCAAACACCTGTGCCAAAAAGGTAAGTCAATATGCATAAGCATTATACAGGAGCACAATAACAGAAGATTATACACATACCCAGTGGAGTATATAAATTAATATAATAACAGTAGTATATCATATACAGTTGCTGCTTTATGAAGGGAGCACATAGTCAACACAGTATAAAAGCCATTGTTGCTCTAATAAGGGAAACTCCATATTGGTAACATATTAGGCACACAGAATAGCAATATGTTTATAGAAATGGCATATAACACTTGGCATCTTAAGGTGACTGTGAATCTTAAGAACTGTATGTTGGAAAAGCCAGGACAGATAATCTACCTATACAGCTAGAAGCTTAGCTTGGTATGAGGTTACTTTTGCATTTAATGTCTTCTGTGAGGTGTTTTGAAATTGTATTCTTAAGATTTGACAGAAGTCTGATGTCTTCTGGGAGTGCATTCCCCCAAGCTGGTGCAATTTTGCAAAAAGCATTTTCAGTAAGTTTAAATAAAGGTCTTGCCAATATTCAAACATTTGTGTGCTTTACTATCCTATGATCTGTCTATTCCTTTGAAAAGTGACATTTATCAGCCATATGGCATATTTTCTAGTGGATCCAACTCTTCATTTCAGGCATTTCCTAAGTTGTTCTACATGGTGGTTTTTCTGTTAAGTAAGATCATCTGTTATTCAGGTGACACTTAATTAGAATCTTTACTTTTGCCAGGAAATTTATTTTTGCCTATTTTTAAGCCAGCTATAATGGCTGCATTTGAATAATTTTTGGTAGACAAACTGATTTATTGCTCTAATACCTACAAGAGAATGCAAAGGTTTCAAACATTCATTGTGGATTAAACCCTTTTGCTTTTCAATGCATATAGGGTTATCTGTAGAATAAATCCCAAGTACTTTACTACTTTCAGAGTGTACCTTGAATCTAGCCACCTATCATTTCTGTCAGAATATGAATGTCAGAGAGAATAGATTATATATAGTGATCATGTTTCTGCAACTCAGGTATTATTTTATCAGTACCAAGTCCTTTAGGAAAGCAATACAGCAGTGGAATTTCTAGTATGGGATTGGAAAGGGACAACCTGTGCTAGTTCAGACAATTCCTGTTGGTTGTTCCTTACTTTATCTTTTCATGTTCTTCCCACCATGGTAAAACATTACTAGGTAGGGTTAAGGCACACTATAATAAAGCCTTGTTTTCTTTGATTGCAGTTTAGAAAGGGGTGGATTCTAGAAACATTCTAGAGGCAACTACATGGTCCACTGTACATACTTTTACATACTGGATTCCTTTTCCACATCCAGAACTGTCTTTGCTAAGACCATTCTTCAGGGGCTCCTGGACCCTTATCCTTCCTCCTCCTGGGTTGGATAAGCTTTGGTAATCAACTGAAATAGCCAAAGGCTACTGCAATAATGAGAATGATGAACACAGTACAGTTGAGTATGTTGCACTTTCGTAACTGCATATGTTTAAAGTCCTCACTGCTGCAATAGCTGCATCCACCCTCCATTCCCCTTCTACTATATATAGTTAGTTTTTTAGGATAAAAATGTATGTGTTTATAGTGTTCTGGAGTTTCAGGATGAAAATGTTTTCTGTTTTTGATTAGGCAAGAGAGAACTGAAGTTGTCTACACTCTGTTGATTTCCCTCCAAGGGGATAGCCAATCAGCAGTCAGAGTGTAGGTGTGAGAGGGAGCCAGAGCTTTTTTTTTTTTAAACAATTTTTATTGATTTTTTTGATTAAGACAAATTTACAAACAATCATAGATATTCATCTGAAATTTGACAAACAAATGTTATAACATATATAGTCAAATAATTTATAAGCAAAATAATAAAATGGTTAACTAAAGTATTTACAAAGACATCCTGTAGATTCAATTTAACATGGCAATTTCTACTGTTTTATGTTGTCAACAATAAGCAAGAAATAAATCAATACTGGACACTAGAACGGGTAATTCATCTTCAATACACTTTGTAAATTAACCCACATTTGAAGATCATGCGTCTTTCTAGAAGTACTAGTAGTTATGTTTTTTAATTGTAACTGACAAACATCATTTAACAAATTAGTGAATTCAGAGAATTTATGAGGAGATTCTGAAATCCAATTTCTTGTTATTATTTTTCTAGCCACTGCCAGTATTGCCCAGAGTAGAGAATATTTTATTCTTTTGACACAATGTGGAACAGGTGTATTAATAATCACTAGAGATTTGGTAAGAGTAAAATTATCTGAAAATAATGCCTGTAGAAAATCATTTATGTTCCTCCAAAACAAAATAAGAGCAGGGCAATCATAGAACATGTGGACCCAGCCTATATCTGTATCTGATTTACATTTGTTGCATATCTTCTGATTTTTGTTTATTTTATTCATTAATTGTGGAGTGTAGAATGATCTGTTCATAAACCTCCACATGTATAATCTCCATTTGAGAGATAATGTTGTTTTCCCAGCTGATTTTAAAATATTTTCTTTGTCTTGATTACTAGGATAGCTATTATTAATAGTGTAATAATAATTCCAATAATTCTCTGGGCAAGAGTATGTTTCTGCTCTTACAGTTCTAAAAAAAATGAAAGTTTGTTAAAGTATGTTTGTTTGTGTTGAAGAATTAATTGAAAATAATGTATTAAGATAGAGGTATCTTTTTGTAGTTGGCGTAATCATTTCTAATTTGCTGTCTTTGAATAATCTAAGTGTTTGTATGTTTAGCCACATGGATGTATCTAACTGGAATTCATGTAATATACATTCAACACTTTTAGTCTTAAAGTCAGATATCAACTGAAACCAAAACCTAAGTTCTTTTTGATTTAAGAAAGAAACTGTATTTAAATCTGAGGTTATTAATATGTCTTGAGTAAAAGCTATGGGGAATAATAGAGTGAAACACTCCTTATGTCTGATATGTTTATATATGAAATTCCTAAAAGTTACTATGATGTGAATGTAACAAGCTGTGTAGTGAAATATTGTTTGTAAGGTAAAATAATCTTTTAGAATCCATAAAATGGGATTATTTATTATTTCTAACTTGAGTAGAAGGTTTTGTTATTAATTGCATGGCAGATGACTCCCATAATAACTTCCACTTAGCTAAGTAAGTAGTGTCTAAGAGTTGAGTAATCACCTTAATTATAGAAGAGATGGAATAGAGATTTAGAACAGGAAAAGCAATCCTTCCATTACTCCAGCTATGTAGGTGTTGATTAAGATATATTCTTGACTTATTTGGATACCAAAAGAAGTTTAATATCAGAGAGTTTATTTTGTTAATAAATATTTTAGAAGGAAGAATTAGGATAGATTGGATAATGTATAATATTTTAGGCAAGATAATCATTTTTATGATAGTTAACCTTTCTTCTGTAATAAATGTTATTATATTCCATTTTGAGATTAGATTTTGAATATTACTAAAACATTTGTCATAGTTTAGTCATATAATTGTTTTAATATCTTTAGCGAGGGTAATTCCCAAATAAGTGATTTGGTCTGAGAGAACTGATTTAAGAGTATTGTATATAATTTTGTTATTTTTATTTGAATATATGGGTAATATTTTTATCTTCATTGAAAGACAATCCAGAGATAGTTTGAAAAGTTTTAATAGAATTGAATAAAGTAGACATTGGAGAGTCATTAACTTTTGTAGTTATAAGGACATCATCAGCAAATAAGTGTATTTTTGGTGTTGTATCTTCGTCTATGTTTAGTCCTTCAATATTCTTATTTCTATAGCATTTGCCCATGGTTCCATTATTAAAATAAACAACAATGGAGAAAGAGGTCAACCTTGTTTAGTTACTTTTATAATGGTAATTTTGTTTGAAGTATATGTACCTATCTTTATATAGGCTAAGGCTCCTTTATATAAAATTTTCAGTCAGTTTATGAAGTTATTTGAGAAATTCATGCATTCTAGCAGTGTAAACAGATAATCCCAATCAATTGAGTCAAAGGTCGCATTAATGTCTAAAGTAATTAGAGTTCATTTTTTTTTCTGTGAGAGAAATCTATAAGTGCTAAGGTTTGTTTAATGTTATCAAATGTGCTTCTGTTAGTTACAAAACTAGTTTGGTCATCATCAATTAAAAGGAGCAAAATGTTCTTAATTCTTTCAGTGTAAATGTTCATGAACATCTTATAATCAACATTTAATAAGGATATGGGTCTGTATGAAGAGCAATATTTGGGATCCTTGTTGGATTTTAAGATTGGTGAGATGAACGTATATTTCCATGAGGGAGGGAATCATAAATTCCATCTGGGCAATATTATATACCTTATGAAGTAGTATTATAGCTGTTTTATGCATGATTTTATATATTTCATATATGATGCCATCATTTCCTGTTGCCTTGTTAAGTTTGAGTTTATTAATTTGAGTTATTACATCATTACATGTGAGTTGTTTATCAATATTTTCTATCTGCAATTTGTTTAGTCTATTTTTGAGATTTATATTTTGAGATTTATATTGATAAAATGTTTTATGTTATCTTTAGATTCTATAGAATGTAAAGATTGATTGATTGTATGAAAGTGACTTCTACATTCTTCTATTATATCCTGTATATTATATACTTCCTTCTTCTTCTTCAAATAATATATTTCTTTGATAATTATTCTGTTTGTTTAACCTTTTAGTTTTATTCTTAAGATTAGTTATGTGTTTAGGGTTTAAAGAATATGCTAGAAATTTATATTTTTCTAAGGTAATCATAGTTTTATGGTGAAGTATTTTTCTATATTCTTCATTAAGTTTATTTATTTCATCTTTGATAAGATACGAGTCAAGGTTATTCTGGATAGTGTTTAGATCTTTGTCCCAGTTTTTTTCTTTTATTATGGTACCATTTGTTAATCCAGTTTTCTAGCATCTATCTTTTGGACTGTTGGTATTGGGTGATCCCATGTGATGTAAACTTCATCATTTTCTATGATTCTCTGTGGCTCATGTTTCCATTGTTTTTCAGCCACTTCAATACCATAATGTTTGCACAATCTCCAGTGTAACAATCTCGCCACATTATTATGCCTTTCAGTATACAGTCTCTCTGCCATTAGAGAGTCATAATCAGCAATAAGGTGTGTGACTGTTTCCAATTCGGTTCCACAAAACCTATATATGTCTGTTTCTTCCACATGTTCAATGGACTTAGTAAACCAGAGTGTATGTAGCCCACTATCTTGGGCTGCCAATATTAACCTTTCATTTCTTGATGTAAATTCACCTCTCCTTAACCATTCCTGCATTTGTTCTTGATCAACATGAGGCTCTTTCCGAAGTTTTCTATACTTGCAACTATATTTATGTTTTTTCCACATTTCTTGCCTTCTCATCTGGTCCTTCACCTTATATTCTTTCTTTTGTTTTTTAGCACATTCAGTTGCTGCCTGGTTTTATCCACTTCTGGTTTGATTTCCATTCTTGCTTGATGTCGATATGCTTCTGCTAAATTAAGCAGAGATGTCATCTTAGATTTATTCTCCTCATGTTTCAAAACTTTCACGGCATTCGGATCTTGTGAGGTCAGTAGATATGTGTGGAGTTCCACAATTGCAGATCTATACATGTAATCAATTTCAAGGAAGCCCATCCCTCCTTCAGAATGGGGAACATATAATCTTGGTATACACTGATTTTTATAAATCATGTGGTGAGCATGAAGCTTCTTGTTTTAATATCCAATCTATCCAACACTTTTTGGGGCCAGCCAATCACTCCAAAACTATATGTTAGGACAGGAAGAGCAAATTGATTTATAGCTTAGATCTTATTCCTAGGTGTCAATGCTGTTTTCAGGATTAATTTAAGTCTTCTAAAGTACTCCTTACTAATCTTTATTCACATTTGTTCATGTTTTATTGCTGATCCTTCATCAATTCACAAGTATTTATACACCCCCCTCTTGCTCAAGTTCTTTTATATCACATTCTTGTCCCAAACTGATGTTTTCTTGGTGCTGTAATTTTCCTGCTTTAAAGGTTGCTTTTGCACATTTATCAAGACCAAATGACATTCCAATATCATCTGAAAAAGTTTTGACAACTCGCAGCTGTGCTTTCAGTTCCTCATCTGATGAGCTATACAATTTTAAATCATTGACAAAGAGAATATGAGATGTCATTAGACTGTTGTTTTTTAGAAGCCAAATTATAGCCATGATGTAAGCTAAGTAAACAGCTTAATGAATTAATGGCAAGGCAAAATAGCAACAGTGACAGGGAGTCACCCTGGAATATCCCCCTTTGGATTTCTATCCTTGGGATAATAATCTTTCCTTTATCATGGCTTAATTGCAAAGTGGTCTGCCACTGTTTCATGGTTACTGTAATGTAATCAATCAGTGTAGGATGTACCTTATACATTTTTAAGCACCCTTTTATCCATAAATGTGGGATACTATTAAATGCTTTTTTATAGTCAATCCATACCATACTTAGATTCTTCCCTTTCTTACAGTTCTCCACTATAACTTTATTTAACAACAAATGATCCTTTGTTCCATATGACTTTCTTTTATTGCCCTTTTGTTCTACTGCCATAATTGAGTTTTCTTCTAAATGACTATAAACTCTGTCTGCGTCAATCCCCGTGTATAGTTTATACGTCGTCGGAATTTTTAGGGTAGCTTGCAGGTTCACTCTTAAGTAAGAGCATTGTTTTTCCTGTTGTTAACCAGTGCAGTGTCTGTTCGGGGTGTACATATAAATAGTTCTTACTCATGGCTAGATCCTCGTGTAAAGCAGTTAATACTTTAAGCCAAAAGTTAGGCACTGCATCTGGGCCTGGGGTTTTCCATTTAGAGTTTTTTCTCAACTTTGTTTCAATCTCTCTAGCTGTTATTTCATCCCATTTCATATCCTGTACCTTTAAACTTCTTATTCTTTCTTTTACTTCTTCTATCCATTTAACATCTTTGTTATGTTCCACAGGATCTTCATAGATACTTCTCCAAAATGTATCTACTTCCTCTTTTTTCGGCGGTCTATCAATTCCTTTTACCTTATTTCCCAGTTCTCTAGAAAACTTTTTTGGGTCATCAGTAAATTGCTTATTTTGTGCTTTTCCCTTATATTTATCTTCATATCTTCTGAGTCTCTCCAACTGTTTTGACATGTTTAGTTTGTTATCTCCAATAATGCATAATAGATCTTGGTATGTTCTAATACTGCGCACTGCTTTTATCACATCTATCTTTCTTAATGTTTTTGTTGATCTGTTCCCTCTTCTATAATCTTCTAACAATGACACTTCTTGTCTTCGCTGCTTTATAGTTTTCTCTATTCGATATTTCCATGATGGTATTCACCCCCCCCCCTTTTTTCCCTCACTACCCTATGTTCCTATGGTAGAATTTTATCAGTTATTAATTTAGCAGCACAGTAATATATTCTGTTTACTTCTATTATACCGCATGGATCTCTATGGGCAGTCCTAATTACTGTGTTCATTTGTTTTATCAAGACTTTTGGGGTTTTATTAACCTTCTGCAGTCTATTTCTCTCATCATGTACTTTCCCTTGTAAAGGTTACCTGATGACCAACTTGATCATCCTTGTGTACCCTTTTATAATGTGAAAAATGTGAACCTAGTGTTCTCCCCCTACGATAAGAAAATTGGCACCTCTCTGACAAAAATTGGCCTAGCTCCTCATTACCCATGAGAATATTCCAGTGTTTCTGTATCACTTCCCTCAATAAATTTGTATTCCTACCATAAGTAGTTACCAATCTAATAACTTCAAACACCCCCTGGTTTGGTTTCCTTTTGTACTATAATAGAGATATTGACTATTTATTGGAATGTATTGTTAGTTGCAAAACTCATGGATGCTTTTTGTTGGTCAGTATGGAGACTCGTGTGGGGGTGGGCTCAAATTTGCTTACTCGTATTATAAACCCTAATACTTCTGATAGACATTTCCACTCTTCCAAGCAAGGGGTCAAGATATCTCCCAATCTTCATCAGAAAACAAATATCCAGTAAAGTAATTTCTATTCACCTAGTAATAGTGGAAGCTGTTGTACAATTTTTTACCCCTTCCACATGTGGGATTAGAGTTTTCATAAAACCATAGTTGATATGTTTTAGTTGCTAAGATTGCCATCCAAGAGTAGGGTTGTCTCAGGATTGCAAACTAGAACATATTTTTCATGTAGACTGCAATGGCATTTTCTAGCCTATTTTAGCATCACTTATAGATCATTAGTTTCGGCAACTATTGCCTGTTTAAAATTGTAATGTTATAGTCAGTGTCCTTTCCGTCTACCATCTAGCATTTTTTTTGCAATCTCATTTTCTTTTCATCTAAAAGACTTGCTTATTTTATTATGATTTTTACTTTGCTTCCATTTCATATGATTTTATGTGGATGGGACAGAATGTTCCATCAAGAACTATTTGCTGGAGAATTAGAGGTAATTGAAATAATTAATGATGACTCCTCTCAGATGGCATTGAAGGTTACTTCAGTGTCAGGCTATGAACTAATACAGAACTAAGAGTCAAACAGTACTCTACTTATATACAATGTGTTATTATTCTGTGCTTCAGTGCATTTTGCAGCCAAAAATGTATCATGTTTTATGAAATTATTTAATTTGTCAGTCTGCAGACATGCAGTTGTATATGCACATACAAATACACATTCACAGTTACCCCCTCCCATACACACAAATAACAACAACACATTACTACACACTCTCTCTCTCTCTCTCTCTCTCTGTACTCACACAGCCACACACATATACACACACACACACACACACACACACACACACACACACACACACACACACACACACACACACACACACACACACACACACACACACACACACACACACACACACACACACAGTGAGCACCAATATAGTTATGATGCTGTTTATCAAGTACATGGCTTCATTGTGGAATGGGCTACTGTTTGAGTTAAAGAGCATTGACTGCATCAAGCCCTTTAATTAGGAGCTTGACACCTATTTTGTGGAAAGAAAACATACTGTTAGCAATAGAACAGACATCTTTGGAAACTGACTGTGCTGATCTAAATTGGACTGAATTACACTGCTTATTGCTGTTGCTGAGCATTGATATAGGGATTTTCATAAATGTCAACTGGCAGTCTTTAGAAATAAATTTCTGCTAAAATGTTCTCTTTGGGGCTCATTAGACATTTCATGCAACTCTTCTTAATACAGTTTCAAAGTGCCTTTTTCAGAATGCCTACAGTACTCTACACAGTGACAATATGTGAAGAAAATTGCTTTGACTAGAATAATTGTAACTCGGCAGTTATTCTCTGTTTTTCTTTTATGTCCCCAAATTTATTGTGATGCTTGCTCTGTGCAGAGAACCTAGAAAAACGAGAACAAATTGAATGATTTATAGTTTCAACTTTCTCCAGCACAATTGAAGATTCTGTCCTGTTAAAAAATAAATAAAAAAACTTGAACTGCAGCAACAATGACAGCAATCTTTTAGTAATTAGTATGTAACTAGGTAACTGCAGCAAACTTTAAAGGGCAATGGAACAATAATTATAAATATACACGTACACAGGATGAAAAAGCTTCATGTTCAAAGACTCAGTTTAATTAAGAATGTTCACTAGTGTCACATCCATTGGCTTCACAATATATCTTTGAAGGCAGAGGTCGAAGCCTAGGTGCACTTTGTTCTTTACACTGGAGAGATATTCAGAAGGGTTAGCACTGTAGCACTAATAACACTATTCTGTGTGCGCCAGCAGTGCTTTGTAATTATTCAGAGACATGCAAACACTATATGGAGCAAAAACTCCAATGACTCCTTTGCATGTCACTGATGTGGACACCTAGCACAGATAGAACAATTTTTAAATGCAATATTTGTGTAGATCTCGGCCCTAGTTTCGACCCATGCTTGTTGTGCTTGCCAGGCATACCTTTTAGCACTACCTACTTCCACCTATCAAGGACATTCCTCTTCCAAATTAACTTTCTTACACTACACGTGCTGCCTACCAAAGTTTGAAATAAATTCAATAGAATCACGGCAACAACATTGAAGAGCATTTAGTTATCAATATACTTTTTAGTGCTACCTCCTTCCAACTATCAAGGACATTCCTCTTCCAAGTTAATCTTGCTTATACTACACGTGCTGCCTGCCGAAGTTTGAAATAAATGCAATAGAATCATGGCACAACAGTGAAGAGCATTCAGTCACCAATATGCCTTTTAGTGCTACCTCCTTCCATCTGTCAAGGACATTCCTCTTCCAAGTCAATATTTCTTACACTTCACATGCTCCCTGCCGAAGTTTGAAATTAATACAATAGAATCATAGCACAACAATGAAGAGCATTCAGTCACCAATATTCCTATTAGCGCTTCCTCCTTCCACCTATCAAGGACATTCCTCTTCCAAGTTAACTTTCTTACACTACATGTGCTGCCTGCTAAAGTTTGAAATAAATTTAATAGAATCATGGCAACAACAGTGAAGAGCATTCAGTCACCAATATATGTCTTTTTGTTCCCATGGCAATCAGTGTCTGTTACTTGTACCTGTTTTATGAGTTTGTACTTTGGCTTGCTCAATGCCTGGGTATGTGATATTCTTTCCCTCGCTACCGATATATTTCCCCTTCACTTACAATATTTTGTAGCTTTTCTGTGCTCATACTATTACATTTACTCATAATGTTTTATTAGTTATTCTACATTTTGATGTTGTTTTGAATCAGCTTAGACAGGGTTGTATAATTATTGCTGAAACCTGCCTCTTCTTTTAATTGTGCACTTATCTAAGTTTGCCAAAAACCAATCAGATTGTTTTTTGCTGTCAATCCAAGTTAACTTTCTTACACTACACGTGCTGCCTGCCAAAGTTTGAAATACATTCACTAGAATCATGGCAACAACAGTGAAGAGCATTCAGTCACCAATGTATGTCCTTTTGTTCCATGACAATCAGTGGCTATTATTTGTACCTATTTTATAAGTTTGTACTTTGGCTTGCTCAATGGCTGGGGTCATGATATTCTTTATTTCTTTATTTTTTTAATTGTGCACTTACCTAAGTTTGCCAAAAAAAAATCAGATTGTTTTTTTTTTTTGCTGTCAATGCAAAGTGTGTGATTGGTTTCAACCTGCTTCGTTCACCCTCTGGGCTCACTCCGCTCCCCTACCCTGCCCCCATTCACACCCACCCCCCATATCAATTAATTTATACTAAGCTTGCCACACCCACCATTTCACATTAACCACTTATAATTATTAACATCATCATTACATAATTCCACTTAACAATACCGAACCTTCTCACAAAGTTGCATCAGTACTCTTCACTCCAGCCTATTTTTTCACTAATCATCACTTCCTTTTTACAAAACCCTGAAATCAAACATGCTACTCATCCACATAATAGTGCAACCGTACCTCCTCTAACTCATCATATTACACTATTATACTGTATAAAACTCTCTTTTCCAGGTTCCACACAGTATGTGGCTACTCAATTTATTACTCATCACTCTCCTCATAACTTATCAAGTTACCTCCTTCCATCACCTCCAAATCTTATCTACACACTCACCCACCATTCACCCACACTCTACTCTAGCCATACTACAAACCCACTTTAACATATCTGCACAATTAATTGAAAGCACACCCATCTACCTAGTCATGCTAAGATATTTCACCACCTACACACTCCCACACATCTTACACAAATGCTACCTACTCAGCAAAAAAAGTCTCTGTTTCTTACTCATATTTTACCTACTGCAGCTAAGTGCTGATATCAACCGTAATCCAGGCTCCTATCCAACCATTCATACACCTGTCCACCAACTTAAACTTTCCAACAACACCCCCCCATAACTCAAACTAACTCTGGCCTATTCTTTCTAAACATCAATATCAGAAGTATACTGAACAAATCATCTGACTTTCAAGCTACCCTTTCACTTTACTCCCCTGATGTTGTAGCAGTTACCAAGACAATAACAAAAGTGAAGAATTTCTACCCCAGGGACATAACATCCTTACAGCTGACAGAAACAACAAACGTGGCAGAGAAGTGGCACTCATATATAAAAACTATCTAAATATACAACATCTTCCTATTAACTCACCCCAACTCTCTGACCTGGAAATTCACATCTCACAACTTCAACATAACCTGAATAAGGCCATCATAATTATAGTAGTATATCTATCCCCTGGCAACAATACTAAATTAATAGAAAACCTACTTAATTGGGCATCTTCTACCTTAAATCATGAAACAGTCATACTAGGGGACTTTAACTTAGACTGCTGTACCTGCACCTCCATTAACCCCACCAATCATATCAACCATTTTGGTTTTACTCAACTCATATCCAGTATGGCAGGAATTGACAAAACCAGCAATAGGCACTCAGTACTAGACTTGGTACTCTCCAATCGTCCACACCTATACTCACAATCTGGTTGCCTTCCTGACTCCCTAAGTGGCCATACCCCCACCTACCTTATCAGACACAAAACTAACTTACCCAAAAACACTATCTATAAAAATATCCATCCCAAAAAAATATTTCTTCACAGATACATTCAGTTATCTCCTGCAACATCACAACTGGTCCCCTTTGAAACAATTTTCCTTGGATGAGGCTGTTGCCTACTTCAGTACCTCTTTTCTTAACATCCTAGACACCCTTGCTCCTATTCATAGAAGACGCTGCAAATCTACGCCAGCATCTTGGCTAACAAGAGACAGCATAATTTATTTATTTATTTATTTGACATTTGTTAACCAGGTTGGTCCAACTGAACCAGAAGCCCATTTTCAGTGGAGACCCAAGGAGAAAAGCTCCAGAGATTTTACAGACACAAGAACTAATTTTAACAAAGTTAATTAATTGCAACACAATTTAAAAAGCAGTAGTAATGCAATTACAGATAATTAAGATTTACAGAACAAAATGTGAACAGGATAAGAATATAAAGCAAAGAATGATATTAGTTGCAATATCAACAGTGTTTTTTTTTTCTTGTAGCAGACAGGTAAAATAGAAAATGAAACATACCTCAAAAAACAAAAGTTAGCATCGAGCTAGGTATGAGATACATTATGTCATTGTAATCACCTAACTATGTGGAGTTCATTCCTGGCTTGGGGGGATGAGGAGGAGTAATGGGTTAGGCAGGGTCATAGCAGGAGCAAGACTTTATTCAAGTAAATGTAGTCTAACTCTTTTTTAAAGTGCTTAGGATGGGAGATGGCTCTTATATGTTTGGAGAGTTTGTTCCATGCTTGGGCTCCGCTGCATTTGTAAAGTAGTTTTCGAAAATATTTGTTGGGTTTATAAATGTCAAGGAGTTGTTCATTCGATGTACAGAGAGTATGGTTTGGGTTATACTAGGATACCAGGGAGGAGAGAGAGAGGCAGGAAGTGGGTTTGTAAAGTACAGAGTGTATTATTTGAAAATGAGACATTTGGAGTAGTTGGGGGAATTCTAGCCATTTAAGAGAGTTAAGTGCTAGGCAGTGGTGTGAGTTATGTGGAGAGTTAGTGGCAGATCTGGCTACTCTATGATAAGTTTGTTGGAGTTTGGAAAGATGTGTGGAGTGAATTGAAGTGAGAATAGGGGCTGCATAAAGAAGGGAGGGAAGGAGGAGAGCTTGAACTACGGAGAGTCTAGCTTGCGAGTTAAGAAATTTCTTATTTCAGTAAAGTAGACCTAGTTTTGGTGTTATTTTTGTATTTTGTTGAATATGGAGATTACATTTAAGTTCATCATCAATAATTGTGCCTAGGAGCTTTGTCTGGGGTTTGGCTAGGATGGTGGTCTTGTCCAGGGATGTGATGACAAAGGAGGATTTGTGGTGAGAGGGAGAGGTTGAGGAAAGAATAGTAAAGGTTTAGTTTTTTATTTTATTTTATTTAAGATGAGTTGATTTTTGGTGAGCCATGTTTCAACGGATAAGAAGAAGTTTTGTGTGTGTGTGTGGAGGTCAGATAAGTTATTGGAGATGGAAATAAGTGTAGAATTGTCAGTGTACTGAATGAGGGTGGATTGTTTACAGGTAGTATGGAGGTCATTTATGAAAATATTAAACAGAAGGGGGCCTAGGATGGATCCTTGGGGGACACCACATTTTATGGGTAGAAAGGAGGAGCAGGAAATGAGCCATCTGACAGATTGCTGCCTGTTAGAAAAATAGCTGGTAAACCAGGGAAAAGAAGTAGAAGAGAGATTAAGATCACTGAATTTAGAGAGGAGTAAGGGGTGGGTAACAGTGTCAAAAGCTTTGGAGAGGTCAAGGAAAAGAGAGGATACAAGTCTGCTGTTGTCTCTCACCTCAGCAACTGCATGGGTAAAAGCAACAGTGCAGTAGAAGTACTGTGGTTTGGTCTGAAACCATGCTGGGTATGAGTCAGTAGGCTTTCCTGAAGAAGAAAATTAACTAGTTGAGTATGGATGCACTTTTCAAGTATTTTGATAGAGTGGAGAGTATGGCTATGGGTCTGTAGTTTGATGGGTAAGTAGAATTACCTCCTTTATGCAGTGGGATGGTGTAAAAGGCTTTCCAAATGTCAGGGATGAAGGCTTCTTGAATGGATCTATTTATGAGCAGGGATACAGGGTAGGCAATGGATTCCACAGCAAGTTTGAGAAAGACAGGGGATAGGTAAATTGCAGAGGAAGAACAATGTTTGAGCTTAAGCAGGAGTGATTTAATATTTGCTGTGGGGGCGGGTCTAAGGGAGAAGAGGATGTTGTTTGTTGGTGTACAGGTGGTTGGAGAAGGGTTAGAGTTAAGATTTGTTTGTGTTAGTTTTTGGATGGTATCAATGAAGTAATTATTAAGGAGGGTTGCATTTTCTAGTTGGGTATTGCTAGGGAATAGGGACAGGGTGAATGGGTTGCCGGGGTGGAGGATCTTATTTAGGGTGGCCCAGAATTTATGTGGGTTAGATATTCGGTCAAATTGGGGTGAGTTGTAGAAGGATTTTTTATCCTTATTGACTAGTTTCATGGTGAGGTTACATAGCTCTTTATAGTTTTGGAGGAGGGCAGGAGTTTTGATTTTGGCCCAGGATTTCCGAGCACTATCTCTATTGTGCATAAGAACTCGGGTTTCTTTGGAGAGCCAGGAGGCACAGTTGGCTTTAGTTCTGATTTTGCGAGTAGGGGCTAGTGAGTTGAAAATGTCTAGAAACATTTTATTAAATGCAAGCACAGCATCATTAAGCATGAGTTGCTGGAGGAAGGACCAGTTTATGCTAGCCAGAGTGGAGTTAAATGAGTTGGCATTAAAGTTAGCAAGCAAGTTTGTGACATTCTTGGTAAGAGTACATTTTGGGTGACTGGGGAGAGTATCTTTGGATGTAGGTGGGAAGATGATCACTTAGGCTGTCAGGTTGGGTGCAGGGGTCATGGTAGAGGTGTGGGGTGTTTGTAAGGATCCAATCTAGTATAGGATGAGTAGATGAGGTTTTTTGCATGCATGTGGGGGATCTTATTAGTTGGAGGAACCCGTGTAAGTTAATGCAGAGTTGTGGGGAGTCTGATGAAAGCTTTAACCAGTCAATATTGACATCCCTGTTAATGACTGTTTCATAGTTTATGTTTTGGGACAACCAGGACAGAATAAGCTCCAGGGTGGGAATATTATTTCCTGGAGGAATATATATGGAGGTGATGGAAAATGTTTTATGGGAATTTAGGTGGCAGTTGAGAATAAGTAGTGCAGCTGGGTGGAATTTGGGAATAGTGATGGTTATAGGTGAGAGGTTAAGATTATTTGAGTATGTATGAAGCAAAGAGCTAAAGCTTGGCACACGTATCGAACCTGCAAAACTTAATCCTCCCTCCACAAATACCATCAACTGTGCAATCTAGCCAAGAAACTGATTAGATCTGATAAAAAATCATACTACACCACGTTACAACAAAAACATAAAAAGCAACATGCAAACATTCTGGCTATCCATCAAACAGTTTCTTAAATCCTGGACAAACAACTACCCCCTCTACTAGCAATTTAAACCCCAACATAAGCACAGCAACCCAATTCAACACATATTTCATTAACTCTATTCTGGCCTTAGTTAACAATTACAACAAAGATCCTCCTATCATCCCCTCAGTTGCTGATCATCTACCCACAGCCTTCTCATTTCAGCCTGTACTGACTTCTTATATCAAAAAAACTTCTCCTCCAACTAAAACCCACTAGACTAGCTGTAGATCAACTCCCAAATTAATTTCTTCGACTAGCATAAGATTATATCTCCTACTCTATCTCCATATTAATAAATTGCTCAATCATCGAACATTATGTACCAAAACTCTGGAAAATTTCCTATATAATACCCCTACACAAAGGTGGTCAATCGACCAAGTTATCCAACTATAGATCCATTGCCATACTCTCCCCTCTTAGAAAAATACTAGAAAAATTCATACACTCTCAAGTACTGTCCCACCTCATACAAAACAACCTACTTTCTAACTCCCAACATGGTTTCAGACCTAAACCCATTACCAACGCAACCCTCTTAAGTTTCACAAACATGATCAATCACATAGAAATAGCAACCAACTTGTCGATTCCATATTCTTAGATATGTCAAAAGCATTTGACACTGTATCACATCAAAAATTACTACCTGACTTAGCATCTATTCACCTCTCTCTAGCTTCTATTACCTGGTTCCAGAGCTATTTGACTGCCTGGCAACAGTCAGTGATATGGAAAAATGAAATCTCTACTTTTTTACCCATCACTATAGGAGTCCCATAGGGCTCTATTCTTGGCCCCTTACTGTTCCCCATCTTTACAAACAGCCTTAGCTCCACCTCTCCCCATGCCACAATTATACACTATGCAGATGATTCCACTGTTATCTGCACAGCCTCCTCCCTACTGGATCTTCTATCCAAGACTCAGTCTGCTTTCACAGAACTTTTCCTAAAAAAGACAACTCATATTAAACCCAAATAAGACTAAGTTTATGATATTTTCAAATAACAAACCCCCAAATTCCTCTTCATCAATGCGCATGCTTTCATCCAATGGAACTATAATTGAACCAGTAGATAGCACAAAATGACATGATATCACAATAGATTGTGGCCTGAAATATGACAGACAAATTGCCCTTACCATTAAAAAGTACATTGGAAGTCTATATAAGTCTAGAACATTTCTCAACTCATCAGCTAGACAAGCAATTGCCACAACACACCTCCACTCCACTCTACTATACGCGTCACCCATTTTCTGAAATTTCAGAAAGACTGACCTATCTAAACTTGAAACATGCTACCACAAAATCGCTCATTTTGCTGCTGGCCTACACAATAGAATCCACCACTGTACTGCCCTGAAACAATTATGCTGGCTTGAACTTCCAAACTGATTAACACTTAACCAGCTAGTATTGCCCACAGCATCCTATACCAACCTAATACATGTCCTACTCTAACACAGCTAGTACATCCTTACAACATTACTTGCTCCCTCTGCTCATCTAATAATCTGCTATTTCAAGTTAGTAAAGCCAATAACTCATTTGTTGAATCCTTATTTTCATGTAAAATATCAAAAATGTGGAACTGCACTCCTCAACTCATTCTTAATACCCCCTCTACCTCTAAATTCAAACTCCTTCTTAAAGAACATCTAACCAACAACTGGCTCTGTTCCTGTATCACCCCTGGATAATTCTGTCTCCATATTGCTCTGTCCTGCTATACAACTTATCTTTACTTTGTCCAAGCAAGCTTCTTACATCTACCAATACTGATTTGTATTTATAACATGGTTGATATTATTCTTTGTACAAGGTCTTGCTGCATACTGGTATAGCTGTTTTTTACTTTTTTACTATATTTTTTTGCATACTGCGGTGGTGGTGCTGCGGTAGCATTGTCGCCTCACAGTAAGATGTTGTCCTGTTCGATTCTCAGCTAAACCGTCTTCTGTGTGGAGACATGCGTGAATGGGCGCACCTTCGTTGAAGGTTGTACGTTAGGCCTGGCAAGTCGGTACGTAAAATCTACTGCCAATCATTAGCAGACCGGAGTTCCGCTGTGGTGACCCCTAACTGGGAAAAGCCGAAAGATACAACATACAACAACTATATTTTTTTTACATACTGTATTTTTTTACTAATGTGAATTTTATTTTATTTCTATTCTGTTTATGTATATCTGTTGTATTTGTTCATTGTGATAGCTTCTTCTTTTCCTTTTTTGGGGCTTTTCCCATTGGGTCTCTGCTGAAAAGGGGACACTGGCCTAGTCAGACTAAGCTGGCAAACAGTTGTAAAATAAATAAATACAATAAATTGTCCCTAACAACCCATGCAACACTATTGCACATGCACCTAGACACATCCACACACAAATTAACACACTGATCAAGTTTCAGTTATGCACCTGAACACACACACACACACACACACACACACACACACACACACACACACACACACACACACACACACACACACACACACAGTCTTGCAAGCCTAAGTGCCCCATCCCATCCATAGGCAGAAACAGGTTAATAAACCAAAAGAAACGGCTGCAGTTAGCTGGAAAAACTTGAATCAGGAACCGGCAATAGCGTAAAAAACAAGTTTAATTTCGCTTACACAACTCTTCTTAGAAACACACAGAATGCATTGAGATAATCAGAAACAGGTTAATGCTGATTGCTGGAAAACAATGCATTCAGTCCCAATGCTCTGTCACAAAACAGGAATGTAAAGCTTGTGTTTGAATCAATGTACCTTGCTATTTTGATCCCAGGGTGAGGTTCTAGGGCAGAGCACATGGCTAATTTACCTTAACCACACCACAAATGCACTGTTTGGTTAATGAGCATCTCAGAGTCATTCATTTGGCAAATGGAGAGTGATGAAATCAAAGCCAATATTATAGGATGAAGCTCCTTAGCAGTTCAAAGCTTTAATCGTGTGCTAGATTGCTACACTAATTCTAATATTAACTGGCAGATTTTACCTTTAATGTTGTTTTGCATCATAGCTGCTAAAGTGTGCTTCATTTGAGTTACATGCTATCATTCTGGTAGTGCAGTATAATTATACAGATCATAAATGCATTCCTGCTTTACTTTTAGGGTATTGTGTCATCCTGTAGGTTACATCATTTTACTTACATGCTGCCAGTGCTACAGCTTCTA